>NW_016690496.1:91179-99621 GCF_001604755.1 Lepidothrix coronata | reverse complement strand
TTTTACTTCCAATCCCCAGTTTTCCTCTGAATCCCCCCAGTTTTCCTCTGAATCCCCCCAGTTTTCCTCTGAATCTCTTCTCTTACTTCCAGTCTCCCTTATTTTACTTTTAACCTCTCCTACTTTATCTTGAATCTCCTATTTTTTTTTTTTGACCCCCCTCTACTTTCCTTTCAATCTGAATTTTAAGTGCCCAGTTTCACACCTAGCCAGGTTGGCTGCAGGGCCACTGGATAACCAGGAATTTCAGCAGGACACCACCAGAATTCCACATTTCCCTGCCTGTTCCCCTCCATCCCTTTCCCCTGGAGGTTCCATCCCTTCCCACCGAGGCAAAAGATTTCTGCTCCCAGCCCTGCAGATGTGAAAACTCAGGGTAAAGCTGCAGTTTTATCGTGCCCTGGAGGTCCCATAAATCCCCACAGCTCCGAGTTCAGTGCCTGGCTCAGCTCAGTCTGGAGCCTTTTTGCTGCAGGATTGATCCTCCTTCAAGTGTTCCTCGTCTGAGGAGCTCAGCCCAAGCTCTCCCTGCCTAATTTCCATCCAGACAGGAGAGTCTGGCTCAAGGCTCTGGAGCCCATCAGTCACTCTCAGCTGTCTTTCTGTCCCAGCTCAGTGTCAGGGGGGTGCCAGAGGGGCACTGATGTGCTGCTCACCTCTCTCTGGGGGCTTCGAGGCTTTTCCTCTCCCTCTCCTCCTTCCCAGATGCTGAAAATCATTAATAGAGAATTGGGGGGAAAAAAAAAAAAAAAAGTGCTAAAAGTGGCTTCATAAATTTCCTTTGCTTTCAAGGCTTGCAATGCAGGGATGCAAGTGCTGCTTGTCACAGCACTGAAATGTGGCTGTTGCTGGTTTACTAAAATTAAAAAAAAAAAAAAAAAAGTCTGTTTCTAAGCAAGGCTGAGCCACTGGGAGCTGCAAATTATCCCTTCTGTTCCAGGCCTGATGGACACCAGAATAACTTGAGGAGTTCTGCATATGAATCCCTGATGGAAATAGTGAAAAACAGTGCCAAGGACTGTTATCCTGCTGTCCAAAAAACAACCCTGGTCATCATGGAGCGGCTCCAGCAAGTGCTGCAGATGGAGGTGGGTAAATCCCAGTTCAGCCTCCCCCCTTATAGAGCTGCTGCTCCATCCCTGGGAGTGTCCAAGGCCACGTTGGAAAGGCTTGGAGCAACCTGGGCTGGTGGAAGGTGGGACTGGGTGGGATTTAAGATCCTGGGATTCTCTTTTAAGGTTCTGCGCAGTCCCTCTTGTCTTAAATTTAAAAACAAACAAACAAACAAAAAAACCCACTAAAAAACCAAATATTTAAACACAGTGTGGATGTGCTGGTGTTGTCAGAAGCCAGTGCAGCCTCTTTTCCCTTGTGTTCCAGTCTCACATCCAGAGCACCTCAGACAGAATCCAGTTCAACGACCTCCAGTCCCTCCTGTGCGCGACTCTCCAGGTGAGTGTCCCGCTGTCCCTCGGGGGGTTTTATGGGACTGGGGTGGCTCTGGGGATGCTCCTGTGCCCCTGAGGAGCCAGGCTCGGGGCCTGTTGATCAGATCTGAATGAGGAAAAGTGGATTTGTGTCCCAGCTGACACGTGGGAGGTGAGACGAGGATCAGAAGGCTCGAGTCGCGCTCCGGTGGCAGAATTTAGGGCAATTTGAAGCAGGAACACTGTGGGCAGCCTGTTAAAGGTGGGATAAAGGATTGTATGTGCTGTCAGCTTGGCTCCTGTGTTGGCTACAGCCTGAACAACCCCTTTGCTTGGCACAGGCAAAAAAAAAAAAAACCTCCAGCACGGCTCGAGTTCCTTCATCTGCCTCCTGTGGTTGGTGTTCTTATTTCAAATGGCTCTAATTAAAAGGCACCAAGAGGCCTTGAAATGAAACATCTGGTAATGAGCAGTGTGACTGGGAGCACCAGGGCAGTGCAGTTCCTTGGTTACTCCTACAGATCCCACTGAAAACACTTTTATTTATTTTTTTTCCCCCCCAAAATCAGCTCTCAGGAGATTGCTCAGAGCACCCCGTTGGAATCTGGGCTGTTTGTCTCCAGGCTGATTTGAGGAATCATTCATCTGCTCCCTCAAAAGCCTTATGGTTGCTTTCACTCTCCAATTTTTAGGTTAATTTTGAAAAATAATGGGTAGATGGGAATAATCTGTCCTTAAGTTGGGCTTTAATGGGGAGATTCAGTGTCTGGAATCTCCTTCTGGTGATCCCTGATCTCTCCCAGCACAGCTTTGTTTGCCCCTGGGGAGTGTAAGAGAAGTGGAATTAAACCGCCAATTTTAATTTATAAACATGTGTTTCTTCATTATCCCAAAATCTGAACCTAAAGCATTTTCTCAGTTGCAGCAAATACTTAAATTCCACTGAGTAAAACTCAGCAGAGGGGCTTTTTTCACTGTTGAATGGTCACATACACTGTTTTGTTACAGAATTTTTTGTTATTCTGCCAGAAATCCATTTGTTAATATTTAAGAGGAACGAGAAAATCCCATCTCTGAAGGTGTCCAAGGCCAGTTTGGACAGGGCTTGGAGCAACCTGGGCTTAGTGGAAGGTTGGAATTTGATGATCTCCAAGGTCCCTTCCGACCCAAACCACCCTGTTAATTCTACAAATCAAGGCTTAATTATTTAAACAGCCCGAGTCCATCTCTTTGGAGTGAAGAATCAACCTTAAAATGATTGTTATTATAAGGAATTGGTCCTTCTCTTCCCATAAAAAGTGTTTTCCTTCAACAACCAGCATTTCTAAAGTTGGGCCCGCCCGAGCTCACCCTCACGGTGCCGTGGCAGAGAAAAGGGACCCTCCTTGCTTTTTTTGTTCTCATAGGATCAGATTTGGGCTGGTCACATTTAATTCCAGCTTACAAATGGAAAGCTGGGAGAACAGCCTATGCAGCAGGAAAGGTAAATTCAGCTCATCCTGTGGCTGCAGAATTGAATGGGAGCAGAATGAAAAGGGATTTTGCGGCGGCGGAGTTCAAACAGCAGCTTCCTTTCTGGGGAAGAGGGGGGAGAAGGGGGGGTGGAAAAGCTTCATGTGGGCTCAGAGGGATGGAAAGAGTGGTGGTGTGCCCTCCTGTCCCTGCAGAACGTGCTGAGGAAGGTGCAGCACCAGGATGCCCTGCAGATCTCGGACGTGGTCATGGCCTCGCTGCTGAGGATGTTCCAGAGCACGGCGGGCTCGGGGGGAGTGCAGGAGGACGCCCTGATGGCCGTCAGCACCCTGGTGGAAGGTCAGCTCTGGGCTGGGACAGGGCAGGGCAGCTTTGGATCCTGCTGGTTTGGTTTGGGGGGGGTGGAAATAGCATCAGGTGCTGGTTTTGCTTGAGGCGTCGTGTGAGCACCCCTGGGACAGGGAAGCTGTGGCTGCACTTCATAGAATCATAAAATCACAGAATCATAGAATCATAGAAGCAGCTGGGTTGGAAAAAAACTCTGAGATCATCAAGTCCAACCCTTGATCCAACCCTGCCGTGGTTCCCAGCCCATGGCACTGATTCCACATCCAGTCTCAGCTTAAAAACCTCCAGGGATGGAGAATCCACCACTTCCCTGGGCAGCCCATTCCAATGGCTCATTACTCTCTCTGTAAAAAATTTCTTCCTAATATCCAACCTAAACCTCCCCTGGCACAGCTTGAGACTGTGCCCTCTTGTCCTACTGCTGGTTGCCTGGGAAAAGAGACCAACCCCCCCCGGCTCCCCCCTCCTGTCAGGGAGTTGCAGAGAGTGAGGAGGTCTCCCCTGAGCCTCCTCTTCTCCAGCTAAACAACCTCAGCTCCCTCAGCCTCTCCTCACAGCACTTGTGCTCCAGTCCCTTCCCCAGCCTCGTTGCACTTCCATCCCTGGAAGTGTCCAAGACCAGGCTGGAGCAACCTGGGCCAGTGGAAGGGGATGGAATGTGGTGATCTCTGAGGTCCTTCCCAGCCAAACTCTTCTAATTCTGCACCCAAATTCAGGTTAATCCAGCAGAAGCTTCCAGTGCCTGGACACTGGACATTTGTTGACCTTAGTGAGGAAGGAGGTTCTGCTGGCTGGGATTTCCCATTGGAATGTCAAGTCTGACTCTGCAGATCTGTGTGTCGTTGCTCCTCCTTTACCTGGAGAAATGGACTCAGGAAGGGGATACTGGGAAGGAATTCTTCCCTGTGGGGGTGGGGAGGGGCTGGAATGGAGTTCCCAGAGAAGCTGTGGCTGCCCCATCCCTGGAAGTGTCCAAGGGACTTGGAGCAACCTGGGCTGGTGGGAGGTGTCCCTGAGAGTAGAACTGGATGATCCTTAAGGTCCCTTCCAACCCAAACCATCCTGTGTTCCATAATCTCACCATGTCTGAGCCTGGCTGGTTATTCCAGATTTCTGTTCCACGAAGGAATGGTTTGATTTCAGTTTATAATCTTGCCACAGAGCAAATTTTGCCAGGAAAAAAAACAACCACCTCAAATTAGTGCTGCTCTGTCCAGTTCCCATCCCAAGGGAACCTGTTCCCTTGGAGCAGCTCCAGGACAGATTGGATGTTACCTGAGTGATTCACCCCCCCTGGTGACTCAGGGCTGTTCTGGCAGTGGATTTACAGCCACTGCTCTTGTTTATCACAAATCACAGTGGCAAAAATCCGCAGGGAATTTGGCTCTTGGGAATCTCCAGGTGGCCCTGGACACATTTCAGTGCCCCTCATTTCCTGGGTGTTGCCTGGAGGAGAATTGATTTCCACTGGGTTTGGGTGGGATGCAGTGATGAGCCTCTGACTTGTTGAACTCCAGCAAAATAGGATTCCAGTCACAAATGGGGTTTTTTTTCTTTCTAACTGGAATATTTTCCACGCACAGTCTTAGGTGGAGAGTTCCTGAAGTACATGGATGCCTTCAAACCCTTCCTTGGCATTGGACTGAAGAACTATGCCGAGTACCAGGTAGAGATCCAAGACTTTGCTCCCTTTGCCCAGAGAAGCTGTGGCTGCCCCTGGATCCCTGGAAGTGTCCAAGGCCAGGCTGGAGCAACCTGGGCTAGTGGAAGGTGTCCCTGCCCACAGCAAGGGGTGGAATGTGATGATCTTTAAGGTCCCTTCCAGCCCAAACCAATCTAATTCTGTGCATAAATTCAGACTTAGTGAAGCAGAAGCATCCAGTGCCTGGACACTGCACATTTGCTGGCCTTGATGAGGAAGGAGTTTCTGCTGGATGGGATTTCCCATTGGAATGTCGAGCCCTGGTGCCCTCCAAGGGGGTGGGTGCTGAGACATGACGTGGTTGGGTTTGCTCAGACTCAATCCCTGTCACTCTGTGGGCACCTGGATCTCAGCTCTGGGGTTAAGGAAGCAGGGACTGCCCAGGGACTCCTCAGCTGCTCTCAGGGTCGTTATTCCCCGTGGTTTAATTAACCTCTCCCCACTCCAGAGTGCTGGAAGGAGCGGGATCCGGGAGGCTGGAGCAGTGACTGACTCACGGTGGGGGTGTTGCTGTGCTATTTGCAGGTCTGCCTGTCTGCAGTGGGCCTGGTTGGGGACTTGTGCAGAGCCCTGCAGTCCAACATCCTGCCTTTCTGTGACGAGGTTATGCAGCTGCTCCTGGAGAACTTGGGGGTGAGTGTTTCCCTCCTCATTAGTAACAGTTGGCTGCACACTCCCGAGGGAGGTGGGAGGTGGGAGAAGCACAAGTGTTAGGAATGCTCGGATCATCTCCTGTTTGACAACTATCTTGCTTACTATTTGAACGGGATCCAAACTTATTGGGGGCAAGGATTTGCATTTGGAGTAAATAACCTGCATTTATTGGCTCCGTCCCCTTCCCAAAAAACTGAACGTTGGCCCTGCTGGAATCTCTTCCAGAATGAAAATGTCCATAGGTCTGTGAAGCCCCAGATCCTCTCAGTGTTTGGGGACATCGCCCTGGCCATTGGGGGGGAGTTTAAGAAGTACCTGGACGTGGTGCTGAACACCCTCCAACAGGCATCCCAGGCACAGGTGGACAAGGTAAGGTGTGCCCAGCCCAGCAACGGGCTGTGCTCGTCCTCGGGGCCTTCCCAGGGTCTCATTCCCATTCCTGTGGCCCTTTCCAGTCTGACTATGACATGGTGGATTACCTGAACGAGCTGAGGGAGGGCTGCCTGGAAGCCTACACTGGGATCATCCAGGGATTGAAGGGAGACCAGGAGAACGTGCACCGTGAGTACCCTGGGCTGGGGGGGGGCAGCTCTGCTGGGATCACGGGAATGCTGAGGTTGGAAAAGATCCTTAAGGATCTGTCAGCCCAGCACTGCTGTGTCACCTCTGACCCACGTCCCCAAGTGCCACATCCCACATGTGTTTTGGATGTTCCAGGGATGTGACTCCACCGCTGCCCTGTGCCGGTGCTTTACAACCCTTTCCATGAAGAAATTTTCCCAGATATCCCATCTGAGCCTCCCCTGCTGCAGCTTGAGGCCCTTTCCTCTTGTCCTGTCCCTTGTTCTGGGATCAGAGCCCGACCTGGCTCCAACCTCCTTCCAGGGAGGAATAAGGTCCCCCCTGAGCACCTTTTCTCCATGGTTATCACATCCATGGGAATATCCCCGTTCATTCCCTCCCCTGTGGGAGTGAACACTCTGCTGCCACAAGCAGGGAATGTGTTTAGAGCCCTTTCCTCTGGCAGCATTTCCCCTCCCTGTCAGAGAAGCTCTTTTGGGTCAGATTCCGCCTGTTTTGGGATCTCTGGAAGCCCTGGAAGCCCTGTCACGCTGTCCCTGTGTCCCCCTGCTCTGACAGAGCCTTTCCCTTGCAGCTGATGTGATGCTGGTGCAGCCCAGAGTAGAATTTATCCTGTCTTACATCGACCACATCGCCGGGGACGAGGATCACACGGATGGGGTGGTGGCCTGTGCTGCCGGGCTCATAGGGTAAGGCCTTCCCCCCATTCCAGAATCCCTGCAATCTGCCCTTTCTCCTGCCTGTCTCAAGTGTTTAACGTCAGCTCTGGGGTTTTACAGCAGTGCTGGGTGTTTAACTCGGGCCGTGAAGGCGTCACACAGGTGGAAACCGGGAGGTGGAAGTGGAGGTTGTCACGGGAATTCCAGATTTAGGGTTTTTAAAGGGATGAGCTGAAACAGAAAAGCTCAGAAGCAAAAAGCCTCCCGTCCTCAGGGTACAGAGGAGACCCAGTCTGGGGTGTTTTAGTCTTTGCTGCTGAATTTAGGGCAGATCAGCCCTGGGACAGGAGGCTGAACATCCCTTTCAGTCGCAGGCCTGGAATCAGTGACCATCTGCAGCGTTTTCCAAAGGATCTGTGAGTCACAGCTCTGCCTGCTGGCACAGCTGTTTGTGGTGCTCAGAGCCTCTCTCTCCCCTCCTTCCAGGGATTTGTGTACAGCATTTGGGAAAGATGTTCTGAAATTAGTAGAAGCCAGACCCATGATCCATGAACTGCTAACGGAAGGGAGGAGATCCAAGACGAACAAAACGAAAACTCTCGCGACCTGGGCGACTAAAGAGCTGAGAAAACTGAAGAATCAAGCTTGGTAAGGGCTCCCTCCCACCTCCTTCCCTGCTCCACACTTAGGGGATCGGCCTGGAAGAGGCACAATCCCAAAGGCTCTGTTCTCTCCAGGAGGTTGGTCCTCGTTTATTTTTGCTCGGGGGGTTGGTTTGTTCGTCAGGACAAATCCAGGGGGGAGGAACGTGGGGAACTCACACCAGGCTGGAGGGATTGGGGGTGAAACATGGAATCATGGAATGGTTTGGGTTGGAAGGGACCTTAAAGCTCATCCAGTTCCACCCCCAGGGGCACATTCCTCTATCCCAGGTTGCTCCAACCTGGCCTTGGACACTTCCAGGGATCCAGGGGCAGCCCCAGCTTCTCTGGGCAACCTGTGCCAGGGCCTCCCCACCCTCCCAGGGAACGATTCCTTCCCAAGATCCCATCACTCCTTGCCCCCTCTGGCAGTTCAAAACCATTCCTGTCACTGTCTGCCCATAGAAAAATCCCTCTCCTTCCTCAAATGTGTCACCTGTGCTCCTTGGGGACCATCCTGCCCCCTCCAGACCTGCTGGAATTGGAGTTCAGGGAGCACCTGGGAGCTGCTCTCAGTGCCACAGTTGAGTTTTAGGGAGCTGGAATCCGATCCTCGGGGCTCCATTCCAGCTTCAGATGTTCCATGATTCCACCAAAACACCTTTTTAAAGGGAGCAGGTTGTAAGGAAAAGTGGGATGGAGGATTATTTTGGCAGGATTGAGTGTCACCCGTCTCGGAATTCCTTTAATATCCCTGTTATTTCTCTTGTGGTCCTGCAAGGTCAATTTTTTCCACATTCACGTTGGATTTTGGGGTTATTTTTTTGTAGAGTCATGGAATTATTAAGGCTGGAAAAGCCCTCCAGGATGGAGCCCACCCCACCCACATCCCCAAACAGTGACAGACCCCTTTTTTTTTTTTTTTTCCTTTTTTTTTTTTTTTTTTCCTTTTTTTT
>NW_016690496.1:82566-87764 GCF_001604755.1 Lepidothrix coronata | reverse complement strand
TGGGAGTTTCCTAAATATGAATTTAAAAAAATTTAAAAAACTATTAAAAAAAAAAAAAAAGCAAAAAGCCATTCCTGGGGAAAGGGGCGCGAGGGAGGAACCTGAGCATTCCTCAGTGCGACCTGTGTCTGTCCTGTGTGGCTGTAAAGGCTGTAGACAGCAGGAGAATAAAGTACAGAGACAGTAGTGGAACAAACCTGTGTCTGGCCTCTTTGTTTTGGGGGTTTTTGGGGGTGGGTTTTGGGGAATCTTCCCAAAATCCGCAGCAGCAAAGCAGGAGCCGCCCTGTTATCCCCGATCCCATCGCTGTGGGTTGAGGGCAAAACACCTCTTTTATATCCTTTTATTTATTTTTTTTTTTATAACTGATTTCACTGCTTGGCCGGTTTAATTGATAGGATAAGTAATAAAGTTAATAAATAACTTTATTGGGTTTTTTTAAATTATTTTCTTCCTCCAAGTCTCGTTCCAGCACTAGAATTGAGACGTGGTCGGCTCAGCAGAGGCTGCCCAGGCTGGCGCTGGAGGTTCCAAACTCCCTGGGATTCCATATTCCCAGAGATCCCAGACTGCTGGGCACTCCACGCTCCCAGAGATCCCGAACTCCTGGAGCTTTTGGATATTCCAAACTGCCCGAGATTTGGCTCCGTGAAGGTGCTGTCGGCGACAACTCCCCTCTGCTCCTTGGTCCTGCCCTTCCCCTCTCAACCAACCCCTTGGTGCAGGTGGGGGACAAATTTAATCTCATCCCCCCCCTTCCCCCCGTCAACACAACCTTGAAATTGCGGCTCCAAATCGTTTAACTGATTAAATTTTATCAATTAATCAGCGAAAGAACCACCCCCTTGACGCTCCTCCGCCTTCACCCATCACCATCACCCCCTTCCCTCCACCCGCCCCGTGACAGCCACGGGGGGAGAGGACCCCGGGAGGAGCCGTTTGCTCACCTCCCGAATCCCCAAAATCCCACTTATTTTGTTGTTTTCCTTCCCTTTTGCTGCCTCATTTCCCCCGAGGCCGCTGCCAGGATCCTTCCCCCGCCCTGTCGGAGACACGTGGGTGGGTGAGCGCTCCGGGAGTGACGAGCTCCCGTTTCCTCTCCCGGGGGATCCGGAGGTGCCAGCGCTGTGTCATCGGCCGTATGTGCCACCCCGGCGCCCGGGGACACCCGCAGCATTCCCGGGATCGGCCCCCCCGGGCCCCTTTCCCCGCTGCCGGGTTTAGGGTGGAGCTCCTTCCCCGACGTGCTGAGCTCCCCGCAGGGAAGAAGGGGGGGAAACCCGGTTTTCCTCGGGAGAGGTGGGAAAAACAGGCAACGACTGGGGTTTGGAGCCTCGGAGGTGCCGCTGCGGCCTCGGTGCCTCCTCCCAGTCGCTGTCTGGCACTTTCCCACCCCGGGTGTGGCACTTCCCACCCTGGGGGTGGCACTTTCCCACCCCGGGGGTGGCTCCACGAGGGGATGGAGCACCCGGCGTGTCCCTGGAGTTGGTGTCACCCCCTGGAATACGACTTCCCAGCTGAGGGGACCTGAACTTCGCAGCTTTTTTCTCCTTGTTGAGGTGGTTTTTGCCCATTGCTCCGGGTGCTGGGGAGTGCTGGAGGAGCCACATCCCTCCTGGTCGTTCCTGATCCTCCTGATCATTCCCGATCCTCCTGATCATTCCCATCCCACGGGGATCATCCCTGCATGGCTACACCAGCACTGCTCCCGTGCCCTCACCTGGTGGGGCTTCCCTGTCGCACTGAAATCCCAGGAATCCAGATGGGAGACATCCCTTCTCCCTGATTCCAGCACCCAGATGTGCCACGAGGGCGCTGAGCCGGGATCAGGGTCGGGATGAGTGTGGAAGAGCTGAGCCAGGATCAGGATGCTGGGTCTGTGGGATGGGTGCTTGGATATTCCCAGGAAACCCCAGAAACACCTCCAACCAGCCCAGGGACCCCTCTGGCAGTGGGAGGAACGAGCTCAGTGCTGGATTTATGAACACATGAGGATGTTCTTCCAAGCCAGGGATGTTCTTCCAGGCCAGGGATGTTCTTCCAGGCCAGGGATGTTCTTCCAGGCCAGAATTTTTCCACAGCAGGGCAGGATAAGCCAGGTGGAAAATGGTCTGAGGTTTTCCATGATGAAGGTCTCTCCATACAGACCCAGCTGCTGGTGGGGCTGGGGGTTTGTGTTCCCACTTTGGACACTGTCTGTGGGCAGGGACTGATGGGTCAAGGCAGGTGAAGTCTTGGATTGAGGGATCCAAGGGGCTCCTTAATTCCCCCTGAAAGGAGTTAAGGAGGGAACAAACCCAGGAGTGTCACTGAGGATGATGGAGGGGAGGTTTTTGGGTTCAACTGATGCTTCCAGCGCAGCCCAGGCCTCGTGTGAAGAACTGGCAGCCTCCAAGAATCCTGGGCTGGGAGCTGGGAGAGATCCTTGGGAGCTGGGAGAGATCCCTGCTCTCCTCCCCCTCCTTTCCTTGCCCTGCTCTTCCCTGCTCTCCACCATTCCCTGCCACAGGCTCCATGGAAGTGCCCTGAGGCCCCGAGGGTGCCCGAGATGCGTTAGAGTTAAATAATTCAGGGAGCTGGGATGGGAATCCGGGAGAGCGGGAGGCGGGAGGACGCTGGGAATGCAGGGAAGCAGCCCCGGGCACAGGGCAGGGCCGGGAGCCCAGGGACCATCCCCGGCAGGCAGTGGAGGCTCCTGGGACACGGGGAGGGACAAACGTGGATTCGAGAGGGTTTTGGAGCAGAGGAAAAGCTCCGGGTGGAGCCCCCGGGCAGGAGGGTGGGGCTGGGGGCAAAGGGGCCATGGAGGGGGAAGGCTGGTGGGATGAGGGCAGCCCTGCCCATATCCCTGCCCTGATCCCTGCCTTCACCCCTGCCTGTATCCCTGCTCTCATCCCTGCCCTCATCCCTTCCCTCGTCCCTGCCCTCATCCCTTCCCTCATCCCTGCCCTCATCCCTTCCCTCATCCCTTCCCTCATCCCTGCCCTCATCCCTTCCCTCATCCCTTCCTTCATCCCTTTCCTCATCCCTTCCCTCATCCCTGCCCACATTCCCTCCCTCTGGCACCATTTCCATGCTGCCCTTTGCCTCCTGCCCACTGAGTTCCCATCACAGATGCTGCTGGGGAGTGAGGATTTTACCTGCTTTCCCGATAATTCCCAGGAAATCCGGCTGCAGAGCCATCCCCCCCTCCCTCTGGGCACTGCACCTCTCAACCCCTGCGCCCCAAAAATCCGGGGGTGCCGTGAGCCCACCCTTGGGCACTGGGGGATCTTCCCTTTTCCCTTCCCCAGCGTTCCAGAGGGATCCCCACCAGTCGGAAGGACCTTCCCTGAGGCTGCTCTTGCCCTAAAACTTTCCAGGAACTGCTGGGAGGAGGAAAAAAAAGGACACGGGGTGTGGGGAGTGCCCAGTGCTCCCCTTGGCTCCCCCCACCACATCCCCGATGTCCTGGGGTGAGGTGGCTGCGTGGGAAGAGCAGAGCATCCCATGGGATGGCCAGGCTGGATCCAGCTCTGTCCGTAGCTCTCAGGTGCAGGATTGGCTGAGGGGCTGCAACGGGGACCCCAAATCCTGGAGTCTGGCTCAGGTGGGAGGCAATCACAGGAGCTTGGATCTCTCCTCCTGCCTCTGGAGGCTCCCTCTGTTCCTCCTCTCCGCATCCAACTCCCCGACAGCTCCCGGGGTGGCTGCAAGGCTTGTCCTCAGTGCCCAGGGACCTTCTGCCCCCCCTCGGGGGGTTTTGGGGGGTCCCCCCGGGCCCTGCACCCCCAGCACGGCGCTGCCTCCATCCCACACGCGGCGGGGCCGGGGCCGGGCTGTTTCCCTTTGCGTCAAAATTAACTTCCAACCTGATGGAAAACCTTAATTTGCACTTCAAAGTGCTTTGCAGCAAATCCGCCCGAGCTGGCACTGGATTTTTCCGGGGCCCTGTTTGCGGCAGAGCCTGTTCCAGTGGATCCTGCCCGCCCCTCCCCGGGCTCTCCGGTGCTCCCCTGCCCAAAGGTGACGCTCCAAGAGCTGTTTTCCATCTCCAGGCCACGCACCAAAGACAAAATGCTGCTCCCTGGCAGGAATTCCGATGGAAACGGCCGTGCTTTGCTCACTGGAGCATCAGAGCAGCCCAGTGCCCGCCTGGCATCAGCCTCCCAAAACATTCCAGGCCTTGTGATGCATTTTCGGCCCCAGTGCAGCACCCAGGTCCTGCTCCAGTCGTGATTCCAGGCGGGAATCACCGGGCACCTCAGCATCCCGTGGGTGGTACCCACCAACACCAGCCCAGGGCGGGCAGGGGTCTGTCTGTGCCCCTGGTGATGCTCCAGGTCCTGGGTCACCACCACGCTCTCCCAGCACACCCAAGGCTCCATCCAGGCACTGGGCACAGTGCTGGGAAGGGGGATCTGGGATGGGAGCCCAGTGGGTGCTCCCAGCTCGAAGCTTTGCTCCCTTTGGGTCTCCGGGGGGGGAACAAGGGCCGGGTGAAGCCAAAGCCGGGTTTTGCCCCGACTCCTTTTCCCCTCTCCCGATGAGCCAGGAGTGATGGAGGCAAATGGCCGGGATCAGGATCGCTCCAGCAGCTCCCAGCTCCCCTGTGCTGCTGGATCCCCCCAGTCCCTCATCCCAGTTCCTCCGGTGGGGTGGGATAAGGCCTTTCCGGGGATCCTCCTGCCACCGGGGTCACGCAGAGCCACGTCCATGCCGTGGGTCTGTCCCTGCCGAGCCGTGGGCCCGTCCATCCAGGATCTGGGACCTGGCAGGGATCCCCCCGGCCCGGGGGGCTGCAGGGGGTCCTTCCCCCAGGGCCCCTTTGGAGCGGCAGTGGCAGCAAAAGGAGAGCAGCTATTAATAACCCTGCGCTGCACAGGGGAAAGATGTAATTCCATAATGGAAGCGGCTCCGAGAACAATTCAGGGAATAAAATGTTCGGGGGCTTTGGGAGGGGGGAGGGGGTAGAAGGGGAGCCCAGCCCCCACCGTGCGGGGCCGCGGCTCCGCGGTGCCCGTGACCCCCCCGGGGATGAAGGGGAGAAGCCCCCCCGGCCCCGGGACCACCTTTTTGGGGGGTCTCTCGAGTGCAGGAGGGGGCGGGGGGCAGGCGCTCCCCCCTCCCGGGTCTGGGGTCTCAGGGGGACGGGGGTCCGGGGCAGAGCGTGTGTCCCCCCCCGGGAGCCCCGCGGGGACCGGCCGTGCCCGGGGGGG
>NW_016690496.1:70662-81781 GCF_001604755.1 Lepidothrix coronata | reverse complement strand
CCGGGCCTGTCTCCTCCCGCCACATCGCGACCCCATCCCCGTCTCCATCCCCATCTCCCCCCGCCGCCTTCACCCCCGTGGGTCCATCCCCGGCTTCACCCTCATCACTGGCTCCGTCCTCATCATCATCCTCATCCCCTGCTCCATCCCCATCCCCATCCCGGGCTCCATTCTCATCCTTATCCCCATCCCCATCCTCATCCCCATTCCCGGTTATATCCTCATCCGCGGCTCCGTCCCCCCGTCTCCGTCCCTTGTTCCATCCCGGTTCCATTCCCATCCTGGCTCCATCCTCATCCTCATCCCCATCCCGGCTCCGCCCCGGACCCCTCCTGCGTTTCCGTCCCCGTCTCCCGCCCGGCGACCCCCGGCCCGGTGCGGCCCCGGGCTGGGCGCGGGGGGCCGGGGGCGCTCGGGGAGGGTTTACCGGAGGCGCCGGGGCCGCCACAGGCCGGACCCCCCCGCATCCCCCGCTGCGACCCCCGCTCGGACTCACCCGCGCACTGACCCCCTTTCCGCGCCGGTTCCACGCCTGTTCCACGCCGCTGCCCTTGCTCGTGGCCCTGGCCGTGGCATCGCCCCCTCCCCTCAGCCCCCACGAGCTGGGAAGGCGCCCAGAGCATCCCAGCAATGAGGAGGGGGCTCGTCCCCCCGCAGCCCCCCGAGGCTCGGGGCAGGGGGTGCGTGGTCGGGAGGGCTGCCCTGGGTTGGGTCCTGCTGGCTGCACCCCTTCGACCCCCAGAGGGCTGTTTGGGGGGGTCAGGCAGCGGCGTGGGGTCTGTCCCCAACACCAGCTGGGTGCCAGCGGCCCGGCAGCACCCACTGCCTGGCACATCCCATCCCCAGCCCTATTCCCACGGGCACACCGGAGCGCCGAGCTGCCTCCGGCTGTCCCAGCACCAGGGAGCTGCAGCCCCATTTTCGCTCTTTTCCAAGGAATTTGTAGGCCTCGAGGAGGGGTTGGCTACTGGGAACGCAGAGGGAGCGCGGAAGGAACGCGGAGGGAGCGTCGCTGCCGTGGGCACCTCGGCTGGTAACCCTGGAACCTCATGAGAACGTCACCACCTCCCCCTGACCCTCCCGTGGACAGTCCCTGGAGCACCTGCCCGCCGTGGCTGCCTGCCCACACCTGAGACACACACGTGTGCCCGCCCTGCCCACGCCTGAGACACACACGTGTGCCCACCCTGCCCACGCCTGAGACACGTGTGCCCGCGCCGCAGCCCTGCCCAGCCCGCGCCGCTTCGCCCCACCCCTGGGGCCCGCTGCCAGGTGGGTGCCACGGAGGGGAACGGGTGGGGAAACCGAGGCACGGGAGTTTGGGGAGCAGCAGGGCCGGGCCAGGGGGCTCCAGGCCAGGCTGGGGGTGCAGAGCTGCCTCCGGGCCCTGTGTGTCCTGTCCCCACGGTGCCCCCAGGCAGGGCCTGGGCAGGGGGCCGGGAACAGCCCAGTGACCAGGACTCTGGGGCCTTGCTTTGAGGGGACACCAGAGCTTGGGGAGTCTCCTCTTGGCTTACAGGGGGGCCTCAGTTTCCCCAAAGGGGTGAGGACGGTGCCCAAGCAGAGGTGGGTCCCCTCCATCACCACCCTGGAGGGGGTGGATTTGAGACCCTCAGAGGGGTCGTGGTGCCGGGGGGTTTATCCCTGTTTCAGCCCCTGACTGCCCATAGGAGTGCCCAGCGGGGCTGGGCTGTCCCCAGGCTGCACCAGTGGCTCGGGGGGGCTGTGCTGTCCCCCCCTCGTCCCCTGCAGATCTCTCCTCCCTCTCCCGGCTCTGTGCCATGAATTATTTGTGCGGCCGTGGCTCCCAGATGTCTGATGAGCCGGCGGGGCTGCGCCTGCCCTGTGGCCACCCCGGTGCCCACGGGGTCCCTGGGTGGGACGGGGGGCAGTGCCGGGGCACCACCCGCGGGTGCCGGGGCTCAGCACCCCGGGCACTGCCCCCTCACCCCCCGGGACGGCCGTGCCAAACAACCCGGGAGCCACCGGGGGCGGCGGCTTTGGGATCCTCCACCACCCACAATCCTTGTCCGGGGGGTGGGCGGGACGGGACGCCCCCCGGGCCGGAGCGGGGCCGGTGCCAGGAGGCAGGTGGGCCCCGGGGGGCGAGCGGCAGCGCCGGTATATAGGGCACGGCGCGGGCTGTGCCGGCGCGGAGGCGTGGGAGGCCGGGAAGCAGCTCGCGTGCGGCACAGGGCGGGAGGCAGCGGCACCGGACGCTATTTCTGGTGCTCGTTCCCCGAGGGGATGTGGGGGAAAGTCACCGTGTCCCCCCTGCCGGGCTGCTCTGCTGGGGATGGGCTCTGCTCCCGCCCTCGGCCCGGGCGGTGAGGGGGGGCTGGGGGGTGTCAGACCCCCTGTCCCTCCTTTCCCTGGTGGGGACAGAGGAGATCGCACGGCCAGTGTCCCCCTGCCATCCCCGGGGACACTGTGGCAGCTCCTGGGATTGTCCCTCCTCCATCACCTGTTGTTTTTGGGGCACGCTGAGCTCCCTCAAACCCCGCTCTGTCCCCGGGACCCATCTGAGCTCATCCATCCTGGATCCCACCCCAGTGTCCCCACAGACCCTGGCCGGGCCCATCCCTGCCCCGTGATCAGCAGTGTCTGTGTGTCTGTCTGTCCGTCCTGTGCCCCCCCAGGCAGGACATGGACTCCATGTTCGAGGACGACATCAGCATCCTGACGCAGGAGGCGCTGGGGCCGGACGAGGACTGGCTGGACAGCCCCAACACCGACCTGTCGGGGGAGATGTGCTCGGCCTCGCACTTCGCCCTCATCACCGCCTACGACGACATCAAGAACCGGCTCACGGGGCTGGAGAGGGAGAACTCCACGCTCAAGCGCCGCCTCAAGATGTACGAGGTCAAGGTGAGGGGTCAGGAGGGGCTGGGGGGGGGTGTAGGGCCGGGGGGGCCCCGCTGACCCCCTGCCCCGCGGCCGCAGTACCCCCTGATCGGCGAGTTCGGGGAGGAGCACATCTTCTCCCTCTACGAGGCCAAGGAGACGTCGCTGCTCAAGAGCGAGAAGGCGTCGCTGCAGCAGCAGCTCAACCAGTTCCAGCACGAGGTGAGCGGGGAGGGCAGGGATGGGGGACATGGGGGGTCCCTGAGCTGCCCACCCACCCCCCGCCTGCTCCCCCGGCAGCTGCAGAAGAGCAAAGAGCGGGAGGAGCAGCTGGAGGAGATGATCCAGGCGTACGAGAAGCTCTGCGTGGAGAAGGCTGACCTGGAGACCGAGCTGGGAGAGATGGTGGGTGATGGGTGATGGCCCCCGGGGCCTGGGGACGTTGGGGTGCCCTTCCCCTCTCCGTGGCAGCAGCTGGGCCGACGGCATCTCCACCCCAGGGGATGGAGGCCTGGGGGGGCCGTGGCTGCTCGGCCCCGTTTGGGCCATGTCGGGGGTTGTAGTGATGCACCGGCTCAGCTTTATCCATCTTCCCCCTCCAACCCTGCCAAAGGATGCTCCCAGCTCCTGTGTGGTGCCAGTCCTACTCCCAGGGTTGGGTGGGCATCCCTGGCTCCCCTTTCCCACCCAGATGATTCCCTGCCAGCTGAGGGGCCACCCCCAGCCTGCCACCCTCTTCTGGGCCGGCCGTGCGCTGGGACAGTTCCCCCACCAGCACCACGGGGACCCCAAGAGCTGGGCTTGGGGCAGGACGAGCCCCAGGGAGAGGGGTCAGCTCATCCCTGTCCCCTCCCCGGGCAGCGGGCGCTGGTGGAGACTCACCTGAGCCGCATCCGGAGCCTGGAGCAGCAGCTGCGGCAGCGCGACGGTGGCGCCTTCCCGGGGCTGGGCACCCCCATGCCCGGCCAGGAGGTGCCTTTCCTCACCCTGCACCCCAACCCCGGGCTGAGCCACGGTGAGCCGCCCCCTCCCCGCCCCGCGGGACCCCCCGGGCCCCCTCCCGGCTGGGACGGGGCTGATCCGTGCGGGTCCCGCAGTGCTGGAGCGCGCCGGGGGCTGGCAGAGCCGGGCCATGGAGGCGCAGGGCCGGCTGGAGGCCGAGCTGGAGGCGGCGCGGCAGGAGAGCCAGCGCGCCCAGCACCGCGAGGAGCACCTCAAGGCCGAGTGCGAGAGGCTGCAGGCGGAGCTGAAGCACCTGCAGGACACCCGGGAGCAGGTACGGGGCGGGCCCGGCCCTGTGGGACCCCCTGTCCGTGCTGGGGGGGGGTCCAGGGGTTTGGTGGGGTGTCTGCTCTCCCTGGAGCAGGGATGGGGCAGGGTCTGGCCCTGTGGGACCACCCCTGGACCGTGGTGGGTGGGGGTCTGGGTGCTGATGGGGTCTGCTCTCCCCGGAGCAGGCATGGGGCAGGGTCTGTCCATGTGAGACCCCCTGTCCGTGGTGGGTGGGGGTCCGGGGGTTTGGTGGGGTGTCTGCTCTCCCTGGAGCAGGGATGGGGCAGGGTCTGGCCCTGTGGGACCCCCTGTCCGTGGTGGGTGGGGGGCCAGGTGCTGAGGGGGTGCCTGCTCTCCCCAGGAGCAGTCGGAGCGGGACATGGCCTGGGTGAAGAAGGTGGGCGACGACCAGTAAGTGCTGGGAGGGGGCTGGGCTGTGGTGGGGGGTCCCCGCTCTGGCAGGCAGGGATGGGGGCACACGGGGGCCGTCTGTGGGGCACCACTGGGCGTCACAGCCGGGGTGGGGACAGGACCCGCTTTGGGAGGGGTCCCTGGGGGTTCCCCACGTTGAGGTGCTGCAGCGGGGGGGATCCTGCACCCCAAGAGCAGTTGCTGGGGTCCTGCACCCCAAAATTGCTGCACCCCGGTAATTTGGAGCTGAGCAGGGCTCTGGGTTCGGGGTGCCCGGTGCCACACGGTGTGTGCAGTGCCCGGTGCCCGGTGGTGTGTCCGGTGCCGTGTCCGGTGCCCGGTGCAGCCTCGGAGCTGCCTCCAGAGGGCACTGACGGCCCGTGGCTGCCGAGCAGCACCGAGGATCAGCGGCTGTCACCGAACAGCGCCAACCCGTGCCACGCCTGGGCACCGATCCGCGCCATCCCCACGGCACAGACCCGTGCCAACCACAGGGCACCAACCCACGCCAACCACAGGGCACCAATCTGTGCCAGCTGCGTGGCACTGGGCAACACTGTGTGGCACCAAGCCATGCCATTCCTATAGTACCAAGCCATGCCATCCCTATGGCACCAATCCATGCCATCCCTTTGGCACTAATCCATGCCATCCCTTTGGCACTAATCCATGCTATTTCTATGGTACCAACCCATGCCATCCTCATGGCACCAATCCATGCTATCCCTATGGCACCAGTCTATGTCATTCCTATGGCACCAATCCATGCCAATCATTCTCCAGCCCATCTGCCCTGGGCAGTGCCAGGATCATGCCCAGCTTACCTGGAGCCACTGGCTCCCCCTTCTCCAAGGCCAAACCCTGCTGGAGGGTTTCCCTTGGCACTGGTGTAACTGGGTGTGGACCCCTCGTGGTGCCAGTGCTGGGTGTGGGTCCCTCCTCCACCTCTTCCCAGTGCCCCCCTGGCTGCAGCCCCGAGCCGTGGGTGCTCCATCTGGGCACCCCTGGGTGCCATGTGCAGTGCTGGACAAGGGCTGAGCGTCTCAGCTTTGGGGGTTTGGGCCAAGACACCCCAAATCTGGGAATAGCTGATGGGAGGTGGGGCTGTGACCAGACCCCTTGGGGCTGACGGTGGCATCAGGGTGGGCACAGCCTGAAATCAGCCACCTGTAGCCGGTTTGATCCGGCAGCAGCCTCCATTCCCCGCATTCCATGCCCATTCCATGCCCATCCTGGGATGTGGCAGTGGGACTTCACACCCCCGTGTCCCCCCCACACTGTGGCACCAGGCAGGACGTGCCAGGCTGGCACTGTACCTCTCCCTGGGCAGCCTGTGCCGAGCTGTGGATGGATCAAAGGTGACACACGGGGCTGGGAAGGTGCCCAGGTGTTGGGCTTCCCCCTCTTTTTCCGGAGGTGTCCAGAAGCTTTTGCTGTTCCTTGTCTTCCCAGCATAAATCAGTGTGGGGGGACCCGGGGAGGGGGTTGATCCATCCACACTGGCACCCCTGGGAGGTGCCCACCTCTCTGCTGCACATCCCGGGGTCGGGGGAGGGTCCCCTCCCTATCCCTCCCCACCCTTCCCCACCTTAATTCACTTTATTTCCATCAAATCCAGTCTCCCGTGCCTGGGACCCCTCCCGTGCTCACCCCTCGTTTTATCCCCCCCTCCCTGTCCCCCTTCCCACAATACCCATTTTCCCCCCCGGGGGGAAACAAAACTCCCAATCCCACCTTCCTTCTAAACCCAAATTCCGCCGGCTGGGAAGGGGAAGTTGAGGCACAGCCCTGCCCCGGGGGCACCTTCCCCCCTCCCCGGGCTCAGCCCTTCCCTCCCCGCTCTGATCTCGCCGATTCAGCTCTTTATTTGTCACCCGCTCCTCTCCGCCACTCTTTTGGTGTGAAAAAGCGCCTTATCGGCGTTTTCCATCTCCGGGGTGATTTTCTGGTGCTTTGCCACAGCGGGCGCGGGGCCGCTTTTCCTTCTTTTTGCTTTCTTTTCTTAGTTTTGCCCTTTCCCACCCCCCCCCTCCCTCCCCGCCCTTTCTGAGCTCGCGGCAATTCCCGCTTGGTCTTCCTCGGGAAGGACGAGCCGAGTGGAAAACGGGAGCAGGCGGGATGCGCGGGGGGAGCTGGGGAGGGGGCCGGCAGGGCTGGACTGGGGGGTCTCGGGGGTGGCTCTGTCCGGGGACATCTCCAGGTCTTTGTGCCCTCGGTGCCACCCTGGCAGGGCCACGGGGACTTCGGGGACGTGTCCTGGCCACCCAGATGGGGAAACGTGTGTTGCTTTTCATTTTCTTTTCCTTTTTCTCTCTTTCACTCTCTTATTTTTTTCTCTTCTTCCATCCTCCCCCCCCCCCGTTTTCTTATTTCTTTTTAATTCCATTCATTTTTTCCGATTTTCAATATTTTCTTCTTTTTTTTCTTATTTTCTTATTTTTCTTCTTCTTTTTTTTAAAGGTCTATATCCTCTTTCTCCCACTTCCCTTCTTTCCCTCCTTTTTCCCTTTCCTTCTTTTTCTCCTTTTCATTCTTTTCCTTCTTTTCCTTTTTCTTTTTTTCCTTCTTTTCCTTTTTCCTTTTTTCCTTCTTTTCCTTCACACACCATTCTTCTCATTCTTTTTCTCCTTTTCCTTCTTTTCCCGACTTTCCCTCTTTTTCTCTCTGTATTCTTCTTTTTCTCCTCCTTTCCTCCTTTTCCTCCTTTTCCACTCTTTCTCCCTCCTCTCTACATATCCTCATTTCCCTTCTTTTCCCTCTTTTTTCCCCTCCCTATATTCTTCCTCTCTTATTTTCTCGCTCTCCCTCCTGCATCCTTATTTTTCTTCTTTTTCTCCGCGTAGCCTTTTCCTTCTTTTCCCTCTTTTTTTTTCCCTTCCCCTTCATCCTTTTTCTCACCCTATCCCTGCTTTCCTGCCCTTCCCCTGCTCTCCCCGCCGTCCCCCCGGGGGCAGGGGCAGGACCGGCGCTGTCAAGCCGCGGTTACGAGCGGCGGCTCCGGGTGCCGGGGGTGTCACAACGGCTCAGCGGAGCCTGCGAGGACGCGCCGAGCGCGGCCCCGCGGGGCCCTCACAGGCGGCTTCTCCCTTCACATCCCCGCGGAGAACTCGGGCTGGGAAAGCGACACCAACCCGGGGCGCGGTTGATGGATTTGTCACAGAGCTCTCGGGGAGGGGAGGGGGGTGAGGACCCGCCTCCTGGATGCTCCCGGCTGCTCCCACGACTTTTCGAGCTGAATTTGGGTTGGTTTGGGTCTGTCACCCTCAGAGCCACCCTGCTGTCCCCCCCCCGCAGGGTGAACCTGGCGCTGGCCTACACGGAGCTGACGGAGGAGCTGTGCCGCCTGCGGAACCTCAGCTCCCTGCAAAGCCAGATCCTGCGGGCCCTGCTGCAGGAGAAGGGCCTCAACGGCGGTAAGGGGGGCACGGGGGGCTGCACCCCACTGCCAGGCAGGGAGGGGGGCACAGGGGCCGGGAGGGTGGGCTGGCTGCCCTCGGACTCCTGACACTGCTGAGCTGACGCGGGTGTTGGTCCCCGAGAGTGTCCTGCCCTGGGAACATCCAGGGATCATCCCGGGATCATCCCACCCCGGGGGAGCCCATGTCTGGGAGCATCCTGCCCCAGGAGCATCTCACCCCAGGAGCATCCCACCCCAGGAGCATCCCACCCCAGGAGCATCCCACCCCAAGAATGTACCTGGGAGAATCCACATCTGGAAATATCCCACCCCAGGAGCATCCATTCCTGGGAGCTTCCTGCCCCAAGAACATCCATCCCTGGGATCATTCCACCCCAATGACATCCATCCCTGGGATAATCCATCCCTGGGATAATCCATTCCTGGGAGCATCCGTCCCTGGTATCATCCCACCCCAAGGGCATCCATCCCTGGGAGCATCCATCCCTGGGAGCATCCATGCCTGGGAGAATCCATACCTGGGAACATCCATCCTTGGGTGCACCCCCCTCCAAAAGCATCCACCCCCGGGATCATCCCACCCCGGGATCCTCCCACCCCAGAATCATCCCTCCCGCCGGGGGTCCCTCCCACATCCCCCCCTCCACCCGGGATGCCCGAGGGATATTTTCCGCACCGCCGAGCTAACGGGGCGGGGGGTTTTTCCTTTCGCAGGCCAGCGCCACTCCCCGCTGTCCCAGTGCCACTCCCCGCTGTCCCAGTGCCACTCCCCGCTGTCCCAGTGCCACTCCCCGCTTTCCCAGTGCCACTCCCCGGCCCAGCAGCGCCGCTCGCCCGCCCCGCAGTGCCCCTCGCCCGCCCCGCCGGGGCGCTCCCAGTGCCAATCCCCCGCCCTCCAACGCCGCTCGCCGGGCCCCCCCAGCCAGTCGCCGGCCCAGCAGCGCCGCTCGCCAGCCCCCGGCCCCTGCCAGTCCCCCGCGCAGCAGCGCCGGTCCCCGGTGCCCCCCTCCAGCCAGTCCCCGGCGCAGCAGCGCCGATCCCCGGCCCCGCCGCCGCCCTGCCCGTCCCCGGCCTCGGCGTCCCCGCACCGGCTGCCCGGCGAGAGGATGGAGCTGGGCTACGCCAAACCCTCCAGCCGCCACATCAAGGCCGGCTTCCAGGGCCGCCGCAGCTACTCGGAGGTGACCAACGTGGCCCTGTACCAGCAGAGCCGCTCGCTGTGGCTGCAGCCCGAGGCCTCCACGCTGCCCAAGCACCGGCCCTACGGGGACGTGTACCTGGGGGGCGCGGGGGCCCCGCTGAGCGCCCACGAGCCCTTCGAGGAGCAGCACGTGCGCTTCGAGAAGCAGCAGTCGTCGGACGAGGAGGAGTGGGCCCTGCCCAGCCCGCCCAGCCCCGAGGCCGGCGCCATCCGCTGCGCCTCCTTCTGCGCCGGCTTCCCCGCGCCCGACGCCGACGCCGTGCGCCGGACGGCCGCTGCCTACGCCCGGGCGGAACACGCCCAGTCCTGGCCCTCCATCAACGTGAGTGGGAGCCCCCCACGCCCCCCTCGGGGGGGGGTTGGAGGGCAGGAAACGTCAACCCGTCCCATGGGTCTGGTTCAGCGCCTCGGATTCCGCGTTTCTCGCCCGCCTCGGTGCTGGTGCCTGGAATGTTCCAGGGAGGGGATGGAGGGGGATGTGGCCAACCTTGGCATCTCAGCACCACCCTGTGTCCCCATACCTGCCATTGGAGACCCCCCACACCCCGGAGGGTGTTGTTGTGGGTTGGAAGGCAGGAAACATCAACCCGCCCCACGGGTCTGGTTCAGCGCCTCGGATTCCGCGTTTCTCGCCCGCCTCGGTGCTGGTGCCTGGAATGTTCCAGGGAGGGGATGGAGGGGGATGTGGCCACCCTTGGCATCTCAGCACCACCCTGTGTCCCCATACCTGCCATTGGAGACCCCCCACACCCCGGAGGGTGTTGTTGTGGGTTGGAGGGCATCAACCCACCCCCCAGGCAGGGTTTAGTGCCTTGGATTCCACGTTTCTAACCCACCTTGGTGCTGGTGCCTGGAATGTTCCAAGGAGAGGATGGTGAGGGAAGTATGGTCAGTCTGGGGGTCTCAGCCCTTCCCTGTGCCCCCACAGCTGCTGCTGAAGACCCCCCACACCTCGGAGGGTGTTGCTGTGGGTTGGAGAGCAGGAAACATCAACCCACCCCCCCGGCAGGGTTTAGTGCCTTGGATTCCCCGTTTCTCACCCAGCTTGCCCCCGGCAGCGGGAATGTCCCAGGGAGGAGATGGGGGGGATGTGGTCACCCTGGGGGGGTCTCAGCAGCACCCTGTGCCCTCACAGCTGCTGTTGGAGACGGTGGACTCGGAGGTGAGGAGCTGCCCCCTGTGCCAGCTGGCCTTCCCCATCGGGTACCCGGACGATGCCCTGGTGAAGCACATCGACTCCCACCTGGAGAACAGCAAGATCTGAGCCTTCCCCCCGCCCATTCCCGACCTTTGGATGCTGCATGAAAACACACCAGGAGCGCCACGGCTCCCGAAATACCTCCAAGTCTTCAGTAGCTACAGAAAGACTGAGCCCCCCACACACACCCCGGAGCCCCCCGGAGCCCCCCCAGCCCCCTGTAAGTGGGTTCCTCACCCCATCCCTGCATCCATGCCAGTTTGGATGCAGGAATTGGGGTGCCGGGATCACGCCACCCCAGGTGGTGGCCGGAGGGGACCTGTCTGTGCCCTTGGGTGTCCTCTGCACCCTTGGGTGTCGCTGCTTGATCTCAGGGAGGATCCGAGGGGCCGGGTCCTGCATCCGGCCCCCAGGAAGTGGGTGAGGGGAAGGGGCTGCCCCTTCCCCTGCTCCTGGGGTCAGAGTTGGGGTTGGGGGGCAGTTGCTTGTTCTCGGTCCCCCTCTCCCCATCCCACCAGTTCGAACATCTTTTACACTAAAAGCGCCCCCTCCCCTCAGTGTCTCCCCCCTCCCCCCAAAGATGCTGCTGAGAAACGGACCCCGGGGCGCAGCGAGGACCCCTCCCCACATTGCACTGGGCTCCGCGGCCCTGGGGGCTCTCCCTGACACCCCCCCCGGCGTGGGGACAGCGCAGCCCCCCAGCAGCCCCCCTCCATCCCCCCCAGACCCCCCTGCTTTGGCCGGGGGGCTGCAGGCGGCCGCTCACCCTGAGCCC
>NW_016690496.1:67993-70221 GCF_001604755.1 Lepidothrix coronata | reverse complement strand
GCTCTGCGCTGCATGTCCCCCCCGTGCCACAGCGCACACCCCCCCCCGCACCCCCGGGGGCTCGGTCGGGTGCGACCCCGCCCCTGCCCCGGGACCCCCCCCGGGCAGAGGGACCCGCCCCCGCTGCGACGCCACCGACCCCAATAAAACCTTTCCAGTGCCCAAAATGCCACGGGAGGGGCGAAGCCGTCTCCTCTCTTTGGGTCCCTGGGGAAGGGGAGGGGGGTCCAGGATGTGGGTGGCCCCCCCCGGGGCTGGGGTGGGGCAGGGGGCGAGCTGGGGGCTGGCACGGGCAACCCTGGCAGAGCCAACTTGTGTCACCGGGGTGGCTGAGGGGGGTGACGGGGTTTGGGGGTCCCATTGCCGTCGTCCTGCACCCCTGTCCCTGTTCCTGGTGACACGTTTAGGGTTTACTGGGCTGGTGGGTGACACAAAATGGGACCACCAGAAGCAAAACCAAAAACTCACCAGCGCCGTGGTGACAGAGGGGACACGGCCAAGCCCCGGCGGGTGGGTCCCCGGGGCTTGGGGGTCCCCCAGGGCTTGGGGGTCCTGTGGGATCCACCCGGATATCCTGGAGGAAGGATCTTCCCTATGCAGGGAGACACCCCCCCTACATCCCCCCATGGGTACCACGGCTGGGGCAGCACCGCCAAGCCCCACTTCTCTTTGTTATTGTAGGTCCTACACGGGCTGAGGGTCTGGGGCTGCTCTGTGGGACCCCCGGGGTGATTTTTACACCCCCGTGGGGCTGAGGGCGCACGACCCCCGGGGCTGAAACGCCCCCAAACTCGGCTGTTCGTGGAAAATCCCATCCGCTGGCTCCGGCAGGGAGCACCCGTGTGATGAGTTGTGGCCGTTCTCCGGCCGCCCTGCCTGGGCAGGCTGCGGGAGGCGGGGACGGGGGGGGTCTGTCCCGGCCCCCTGAGCCCAGCCCAGCCCCGGGCAGGGTGCGAAGCCGGTTCCCAGTGCTGCGGGGCGATGGTGTGAAGGAGATAGGCTCCGTGCCGCCGCCTTATCGCCCGCTCATCTCCGCCCCTGCCAGGGGAGGGGGAGGACGGGCAGGATCCAACCCCCAGGGCGGGCACCGGGGGCTGAGCCGGGGGGGGACACGGTGACCCCCAGGGGGACGTGATGCTGCAGGGAAGGGTCCCAAAAGTCACCGCACGGGGACAGATCCCGATCCGCACCCAGGGTGGCATCAGCTCTGGCCGGGCTCCCTCTCTGCCCGTCCTGCAGCCGGGCCGGGGGCAGAGGAGGGGCCTGGCTGCGCTCAGGGGGTGCCCGGCCCCCACCCCCTCCCGCCGCCCGCTCTCCTCCCCCCGTTTTTTTCTCTCTTTTTTTGAAATCACGTGATAAATGTCAAACGGCGGGGCCGTTTTACTCATCCCGGCACCCTCCCGGCGCCGCTTCCCCCCGGGGGCGGCTGCCGCTGACTCAGGAGGCTGCCGGGCTCCCCCCGGGCCGCGGGGACCCCCCTGGCACCCCGAAACCACCGTCCCTTCTCCGGTTCCCGGGCCGGGCGGGAGGAGCTCCAGGACATGTGTCACCTGGTGCAGATGTGTCCCCATGGCGCTCTCGTGACTTTGGGGGGTCTCAGCACCCCAAATCCGCTGCCTGGGGGCTGCCCCGCTCCTTGTCACGGTGCTGGGAGGGGCCGGGGTGCTGGTGGTGCCCCGGGACACTCGTGGTGGGCACGAGGTTCGGTGCCCGTCGCTGTGCCTTGCTGAGCACCTTTCACCTCCTGTGAGCAGGATGAGGGCACATCACCCCCCCCTGCACCCCCTCTGTGCCCCCCCTCAGCCCTGGGGACCTCCCTGCCCCGTGGGGAAACTCTGAGCCCTCCCCACTGCCATGGGACCGCTCCCCAGCGCTGCCCCCTTCCCGGCTCCACTGCCCGCTGTGGAGGGAAGTGGGGTGTCCAGGGAGGGGGAGTGTGGCCCCATTTCCTCTGCCCCCACCCCTGGTGCTGCACCTCGCCCGGGGGAGCTGCCAACCACAGCGCTGGGCTGTGGCTTTGGTGGCATCCTCACCCCCTGGAGTGACAGGGCTGTCACACGGGGTGCCCACCCAGGGCTGGACCAGGGAGCTCCTCACCCTGGGGGGGGCCCGACCACCGCGATGCCCCCCCAGTGCTGCAATCCCGGCCTCCAAATCCATCCCACAATCCCCCCCTGGCTCCAAACCCACCCCACAGCCCCCCCGGGCTCCAAACCCACCCCACAGCC
>NW_016690496.1:59495-67210 GCF_001604755.1 Lepidothrix coronata | reverse complement strand
TTCCTACGTGACAACCTTCTTTATTTTATTGTTTTTCCCACCAAAACCCCCTCTTATTCTGGGCAGGTTTAAGGTTTCTTTTTCCACCTTTCAGGTTTGTTTGTTGTTTTTTTTTTTTTTTTTTCCTTTTCTCAGAGTTTTTATCATTTAGGGGAAAAATGAAACAGTTCTCTCTGCTCGGGTCCCTCTTTCCCCTGCAGGGGTGTGCTGGGGGGAAGGGGGACGCGGGGACCGGGGATGCCCCCGCTCCATCGCTGGGCGTTTGGGGCCAGCTCCGTGCAGGAATGAGTGTCCTGGTCCCTCTGGATGCGCGTGGGGGATTCTCTGACGTCTATTGAGGTTGAGCTCCTGCCTTGCCCTGGCTGTTTGTCCTTCCAGCTTTGTCCACCGAGGGGGGTCACCTGCACGCGCAAGTCGATCCTCCCAAACCAGGGCGGAGTAATTCCCGCTGCCAGTAATTCCCGGACCCAGGAGAGCGCCAGGGGACTCCTGGCTTGGCTCAGCTCGTCCCCGGGTCCCCTCCGCCGGGGTTTATAGGAAACGGCTGTGCGAGGAAGCGCCCGGCTCTCCCGCCCGGGTGAGCGTTTCTTTCCAGCCGTGGGCGCCCCGAAAGGCCCCTCAGTGCGGGGGATCCGGTGTGAGTCAAAGCCGGAGCCCTGGGGTTTAACCACAAGCCCCAGAGCTGCCGTGTCACGGGGGAGCCGTGCCAGAGGCGTTTATAAGAAATGGAGGGGCTGCCTGGGGGGGAGGGATCCCGGCTGGCACCGGGGGCTGTGCCCACCCCTTGGAACAAGTCCTTTGGCCCCGTGGCTCAGCTCTGGGCCCACGTTTTTGTAAAGGAGCCGGTGCTGCTGCACTTCACCTTCTCATCTTGGCTCTTTCCCAGGGGTTGTCGGTGCCCACATCACCCCAGAGAGCCCATATCACCCGAGAGAGCCCATATCACCCCAGAGAGCCCATATCACCCCAGAGAGTCCACATCACCCGAGAGAGCCCACATCACCCCAGCTATCCTGGGTGCCCACATCCAGCGAGGTTCCTGGTGCCAGCATCACCCCTGGGTCCCTGTGTCCAGGCCGGATACCTGGTACCAGCATCACCCTGGTACCAGCATCACCCCGGTGCCCACATCACCCCGGGGTCCTCATGTCACCCTGTGTTGTGCCTTCGTCCAACTGGGATTCCTGGTTCCTGCATCACCCCTGGGAGCCTGTGTCCAACAGGACACCCAGTGCCAGCATCACCCCAGGGTTCCCACATCACTCCCAGGTACCTGAATCCACCTCGGGCACCTGTTCCCTGCATCCCTCTGGCCCCGGGGGTGCCCGGCTCTCCCGCCCTGCAGCAGCAGCTGCCCGTCACCCTGTCCCTCCCCTGCCAGCCCCGTCCCCGCTGGCTGCTGTCCCCGCTCCACACGTGTGCCGGCAGCTGCCTGACCTCTCGCAGATGCTCTTCCTGGAGAGAGGCACAAGGTTTTCGCACGTGCCTCGCCCTCCCCGCAGCCTTGAGCGAGTGGGGGTGAGGGGCGGCGGTGATAGGGACCTCCAGCCCTTCACACCCAGGACGTGCCGCGTCCCTTCCTGGCCACGCCACCCCGGTGTCCTTCCTCATCGCCGTGATGGGATCACCTCTTTCCCATCCATCTGCGGTGACCCCCCTCCCCGTTCCCAGCCATCGGGGGGGGGTCCGCGGCCTCAAATGACAGCGGGGGGGACACACGCACAGGCACTCCCGCAGAGCCCCGGCTGCCATGTGCCCAGCGCCATCACGGCTGCCGCGGAGAGACAAGTGCCACCGGGCCCCCCGGGGACCCTCGAGCTGCCGGCCCGGCCCCGGCCCCGCGCTCGGGACCCGCCGTCTCGCTGCGGGGAGGTGACGGAGCCAACGCGCCGTGACACGGGGCTCGCACCCCCTCCCCCGAGCCCCCCCCGCCGCGGCCAGCGCCTCGCCAGCGCCCGCCGGGGGGGACTTCTCGGCTGTCACAACCCATCTGCGTCGGGGGCAGCGTCTGCCGGCGCCGTAAGTGGGGTTAAACTCGGGGTCACCCCGATCGAGCATCCACAGGGGGGTCTGGTGGAAGGCGACACCCCCCTCTCCCCCAATCCCCCCCGCGCCCTGGCACCCCCTGCCCCCGGTTGCCGCCAGGGTGGGATGCGGGGGGTGATGTTCCGTCGTGCTGGGGGAGTAAAGGAGAGAGGGACGGCAAACGTGTCCCCGGGTCCCCGCGTGGCTCTCGGGGACGGCGCGGTGGTGGCCACACGTGTCCGCAGGGAGCTGCTCCTCGGCTGTCGCTGCGGGTCACCGCGGCCACCGGGACACGCGGGGCCGTGACGGACACGACCCGCGGGTGGCCCCGCGCTGGCCGCTGGCCCGAAATGCAGCACCCGGCGGGCGCCCGGGGGGCCATCGACACCCGCGCCGGCAGCCTGAACTCCCCGTGACCCGCCGGCACCGCGGCTGCGGCCGGAGAGGCCACCCCGGCACCGGGACACCCTCCCGGGGTCACAGCCCAGCGCTCCCCGCCCCATCCCACCGGAAAACTGCGGGTGTCCCAAAGCCCTCCAGGGCCGGGACGGCGGCGTTCTGGGGACAAACCTGGCCCTGCTTGGTCAGCGGAGCCTTAGGCAGGTGGGATTTGGGGCTGGGGCGGATGGCACATCCCATCCTCATCATCTCCATCGCGCCCCTCCCTCATTTTCAGCCCCCCCCCCCGCCGCCGCCCGGGCTCACACGGTGCCGCCGGACCCACGGGCGGCTCCTTTTAACCCGCGGCTGAAATGAAACCGGCTCCGGCTCCTTCCCCGTGACCTATTTTTAACATTTGATTGGAATTATTTCCCCCCCCCCGCCGCCTTCCCTTCGCCGATCCCGCTCGCCGGCCCCGGGTGCGAGCGCGGTGTCAGCCCCGCGTCACATCAATTAACGCGCGCGGGGCGTCATTTGTCACTTTGCATTTCCCGAAGGCCCCTCGGTGGTGCCGCGGCCGTGGCGGGGGGCGCACGCCGGGCTGGGGGTGCCCCCCCTGCCCTCCCCCGGGGTGGGGGACGGGGATGCTCCTCCTGCCCCGTGTTTTTTGGGGGTACCGGGATCCGGCGGCCGGTGCTGCCGCCCACCTCGGTGGGGTCCCGGTGCTGGGTACGAGGGTCCCCGGCGGGGGCCGGGACACCCGAGTACGGCCCTCCCCGGCCCCGAGCAGCCGGTGCCGACACCTCCACTTCCGTCGGCAGGGCCCCCAAGGGTATTTTTAACTCTCGGCTCCGCCGTTTGGCACGCGGTGAGTGTCCGTCCCCGCCGCTGTCCTGCCTCCAGCTGCCTCCCCCAGCCCGCGCCGCCCCCCAGGGCAGGATCGGACCCTCCGGAGACACGTCTGGTGCTACAGGACTGCATGGGACAGGACGGGACCCCATGGGATAGGATTGGAACCCATGGGGCGAGATTGGACCCTACCGGGGATGATCAGAGCCCACAGAGCAGGGTGGGACCCCACAGGGTAGTACTGGACCGTGCAGGACAGGATGGGACCCCTTGGAGCAGGATGGGACCCTATGTGGCAGGATGGTGCATGATCAGCCTCCAAATAGAAAGATGAGACCCTGCAGAGTTGGATGGGACCCAAGGGGCAGGACGGGACCCAAGGGGCAGGACGGGACCCAAGGAGTCAGGATGAGACCCTACCAGGCAGGACAGGACCCTACAGAACAGGATGGGAACCTGTGGAGTGGGATTGGACCCTGTAGGACAGGATTGATTCCTACAGGGCAGGATGGGGGACTGGAAAGCAGGAATCGACTCTATGGGGCAGGATCAGCCCCTGTGGGGGAGGAAGGGACCCTGCAGGATTGGACTCTATGGGATGGGAAAGGGTCCTGCATGGCAGGACTTTTCAGACCTGGATGGGAAGCTGTGGGACAGGACGGCTCCTAACAGGGCAGAATTGTCCCCTGTGGGGCAGGATCGATCCCAGTGGGGAAGGATTGGCCCCCGTGGGGCAGGATCAGCATCACCATCTCCTCCGCCGGGCAGGAGCACCTCATCCCCATTCCAGAGGGGTCCGGCCCCCATGTCCCCGCGTCACCCATGTCACCGAGCCCGCGGGACCCCTCCCCTGGCCGGATCCCCGGCTCGGGGGGGGCTCTCGGGAGGGCGACGGCGGCGGGGCGGGCGATCCCGCACACGCGTGTGCCCGCGGGGGCCGCGTGTTGTCAGAAGCTGTAACCCGTGTCTCGCCCGCCGTCCCCCCGCCCGGGCAGCGCACATCACTCCCCGGCCTTCGCCTCCCGCTGACGAAGAGGAAGGGCCGGGGGCGCCAGCCCCGAGCCCCCCGCGCCCCCGTCACGCTAAGCCGGCCGGACAGGGGCTGCAGCCCCCCGGCGCTCCCCAGGGAGCCGCGGCTCTTCGCCGAGGATCTGGCTCCCGCTGAAGCAAATCTCCTCGTACAGGAGCGGGGCGAGGGGCCGGGGACGGCGGCGGGGGGTGAAACGGACTCCCCCCGGCCCGGCGGGTGCTGGCGGGGGGGTCCCCGCGGACCCCCCGTGCACATACGGGCGCGGGCGCAGCTGCGTCCTTGCACGGTCACCGCGGCCCCTGTGCGCGCCCCCCACACACTCAGCAGCCCCCTCGCACACGCAGAGAGCCCCCGGCACACCCGTGTCCCCTCGCTCACACACGGGCTCCCTTGCACACTCCCCCCCCCGCCCTTTTGCACACCCGCACGGCCACCGATCCCCCCCCCGGTGTTTCTGCCCCACGCACGGGGGGCACGGTGGCAGCCCGGACGCGGTGACAGCCCGGACGCGGTGACACCGAGACAGGGACACGGTGGGAAGCTGCCCCGCGCACGCTGCCACCTCCCACGCGGGCTGCCAAGGCCGGGGTGAGGAAGAGGAGGAGGGAGCGAAGCCAAACCACCGATCGGTCTCCGGGGGACAGGATCGGTCCCGCGGGCGGGACCAGTGATCCCCCACCGCCGAGTCCCGGCTCTCTGGGTGCTGGGGTTTCGAGCGGGACCACCCCAGGGAGGGGGCTCCGGGGGGATCCCTTGGCGGGACCCCCCGTGCCACCAATGCCAGGGCAGCCGGGGGGGTGGTGGCAGCGGCGGCAGCGGTGCAGGGGGCACGAGGGGCACCGGGGGCACGGGGGGCACGGGTGCTGGCGGTGCGGGGCTCAGCACCAGCGGGGTTTTGGATGGCAGCGGCTGGAACGATGTTAATGACTTTTCTTCCTGTCGCTCTCCTTTTACACCGAGGGCAGCTCCGTAACCAGAGCTGCTTCCTTCCCCGAGATTAAGGAGTCGTCTGCTCGCCCCCCCCTCCCTCCCGCGGCCTCTGAGCCCCCCCCGGAGCTGCCACCGACTTGTCACCCCCGGCTGGTCCAGGCTTGGCCCTGGCAGCCCATCCCTAAAAGCTCTGGGTGCCCCCCTTCCCTCGGGGTCCCGCGGTCGGGGGTGCTGAGCATCCTCCCGGCGCTGCCCGGGATTTGTCCCACCGGCCGGGGAGGGGGCTCAGGGAAAGGGGTCTCCATGACCCCCCCGCTCTCCTCCTTCCCTGCGGGCCCCCCCAAAGCGGGGCTACCCGGGGTGGAGCGTGGCAGCCGCCTGCCAGCGCCGGGCGGTTTGGGGCAGGAAGGAGGAGGGTGACAGTGCCGGGGCGCGGGGTGAGGAGCTGCGGCGTGCGGGGGGACGGGGGTTGGAACCCTCCACGGCGGGGGCTGAGCCCCCCAAACCCCAAAGCTCTGCCTGCTCCCCACTCACCACCGCCCGCGAGTCGATTTTCCCCACCCGCTCTGACTCAGAGGACACCGCTGGTGACAGGGGGGGGACTTGGCTACGTTTTTTTGGGGGGACAAGATGCTTGGGGTGCCCTGATGGTGGGACAGGAGGGGGCTTCTGCAGGGTGGGAGCCTGGGTGGGCTACTGGGGGGGCTGGCCGGCATGGCTCCCCTCCGGGGCACAGCACCGGGGGCACCAGGGATGTGGCTCCTTCCCGGCCGGGGGTGGCTGCAGGTGGGTGGCGGATGCGTCCCCCGGCCGGGGGTCCCCCGGGTGGGTGGCAGGTGGCCGGCCCGGCCCGGGAGCCCTGCGGTTTGCATTCACGGCTCCCTGAACCGCTCAGCCCCGCGCTGCCTTCGAGCAGCAGCGAGATGCAAATTCCTCCGGGGTGGGGGGAGTATTTTCGGTTTTCCCTGGGCCCAAATTTAGCCCCCGTGGGTGCCCGGTGCCCTCGTGTTCATTTTAAGAATGAAAACAGGAACAATGCCATTTACTAAGAAAATTACCCCCAAAGTTTCCCCTCGGTCCCCAGAAGCCAAATTCCTGCCTCATCCTTCCCCGGCAGCGCCGGTGCCTGCCTGGGGGCTGGGCTGGAGGGAGGTGTGGGGACACCAGAGCTTGGGGACCGCCTGGGGACATCAACCTTGCATCCTGGGCTCCTGCCCAGTGTCTCTGCTGGGAATTTGGTCCCGGGGTCAGCAGGATGATGCCCAGGAGCAGCGGGATGCAGGATGGTGACATGGAGCAGGGGATGTTCCGGACAATCACCCCAACTCCCATCCCGTGCCGGCATTGGAGACCCCAGGGATGAGGATATTGGGTGCTGCGGGAGGAGAAACTGAGGCACGGGGCTTGTCTCAAGGATCCTCAGGAGCCTGGGAATCCTGCCGGCGATGGGCAGGGGAGGGACGCAGCGGCTCTGGGAGGGATGTGGCCTGTGAGGTGACAAGCGTGTCCCCAGCCCCGGGGTGCATCCTGCAGCGGAGCCACTTCCTCCCATCCCCTCTGTGGGCGACAGAGTTTGGCGAGTGCCGGAAACCAGAGCGGTGGCCGGGAGGGACCGGGCACGGCGGGCACACGATGCTGCCCCTCGGCCCCCGCCGGCCCCCCGCGCTCGGGGACACTCGGGTGTCCCAAGTACCTCCTGGATCAGCCGCCTGAAGAGGGGACACCGAGGCACGGGGCTTGGAGGGGGGAATTTGGCCCCATGGAAGTCCCTGGGGCGCTTCTGCCCCCCAGGAAGGGCCCTGTGGGTGAGGATGCCCGGTCGGCTTTGCTGCTGAGGAGCTGCTGGGGGGGGGGGTTGGACCCCAAATCCCGCTGCTCCCTCGCTGTGGAGGGGTGAGTTCAGGCCACCTGGCTCAGGGACCGTCCCATCCCAAGTGGCACCACGTCCTAGAGGTGTCTGGGATGTCCTGGAGCATCCCTGTCCCCGGCCAGCGGGGCTGTTGGAGGCTGTTCAAGGTGACGGTCAGGACACGGCTCCTCCCAGCCCTCCTCTCCCTCCCGGCGAGTCCTCCCTGCGCGGGGACACTTGTGACAGCCACCTCCCCAGGAGTCCTGCCGTGTCTCCCAGTGTCCCTGGTGTCACTTTACCGTGGCAGGGGGGACACTCAAGGGCGTGACATCCTGGGGACAGGGCCACACTCCTTCCCCCACCCCTCCAGGCCCCGCTGGTGGAACCACCCGGGACTGGGACCGTCGGGGCGAGGGGGAGGCGGGGTGGAGGTGGCAGGTCCCCATCTGTGGGGGCAGTGGGGACACTGGCGGGCCTGACACCCGCCCGGGTGGCCGTGCTGGCTGATCCCACAGCGGGGGGGCGTCCCTGTGAATTTATCCTCGCCGGCGATGGTATAACAGGAATGAATTAGCACGTCGTGTGACGTCAGGGAGCACATGAGCTGCAGCACTTGCTTCCCCCCCCCCCCAGTTAATGAGTCCCTCTCCC
>NW_016690496.1:57725-59087 GCF_001604755.1 Lepidothrix coronata | reverse complement strand
GTTGGGGGTGGTGGTGTGGGGGGTCAGCAGGAGGCCTTTGCATAGAGATTGAAGGGCAGGACCCCTCGGAGCAATGCCAGTGGTGAAGAGCCAGCCTGGATGGCTGCTGAGCTGCATCTGCTGGGCCAATACACACCCACACACACCTACACACACACACATCCGTGAGACTCCCAAAAGCCCCAGGCCTGCCCAGGCTTGTCCCACTGTGGGGATGAGGGTCCTCCTGTCCATCCACCCCCCACGGTCACCCCGTGCATCCTTAACTCCTCATTTCCTCCTGCCCTACAGCTGGAGCACTCTGTGGGAGAAGCAGAGCTGTCCCCATCCCCATTCCTGTCCCCTATCCCCTGTCCCCCATCCCCATCCCCATCCCCATCCCTATCCCTGTCCCCCATCCCCATCCCCATCCCCACTCCTGTTCCCATTCCTGTTCCCATCCTCATTCCTGTCCCCTTTCCCCATCCCCATCCCCGTCCCCATCTGCTCCCACTGCCCCTGGGCAGCACCATCACCTGTGACCCCGAATCCCAAGGGATTTAGGTGTAGGTTTGGTAGACACCCACGTCCCCCTTTCTCCCCTTCCCAACCCCAGCTCCAGAGGGGTCCTGCAGATGTTGGGAAGGAGCCCGGACCCCAGGAAGGGGCCCATGGGCGGGTGGCAGTGTCCCTGTCCTTCCAGGCGGTGCGGGAGCGATGGGCACGGGGTGGCACCGGCCGTCCCCCGCCCTCCCAGCTCTGCCACACTGGGAATGGAAAGTATTGACGGGAGCTGAGCTGGGGATGTGCCAGGGGAAGCGGCCGCTCCAGAATCAGATGCCTCCGTGACGGCTCCAGGGGACACGGGGACTTCCCCGGGCACAGCAGGGTCAAGGGCAGGGGCCAGGAAGGCCTGGCCTGGGGGTGGGCACAGGAGGGGGCACGGGGGATGGGCATGGGAATGGGCTCCGAGATGTGCCTGGGAATGGGCTCGGGGTGGGCACGGCTTGTCGGGGCTCCCCAGGGAACTCGGACCACCCCAAACCCAGCAGAGGGGGAAGGGGAACGACAAGGGGCTGAGCCTTGAGCCTCTGTCCCCGGGTGTGTCACCCCTCCAGTGACCGTGGTGACACCACAGTGTGTGTGGGGACCCGAAACATCCAGTCCCTGTGTCCCCTCAGAGCCCCAAAACACGAGCGGGAAGGTGTGGCCGCCCCGGTCACTCCATCCCCTGTCCCCGCGCCCCCTCACAGTGTCCCTGTCCCCTCCCGTGTCCCCTCCCTCTCCCCCTCCCCGCCCCCTCCGCATCCCGGCGCCGCTGCCGTTCCGGGCGGGGCCGAGGCCAAAGTCCCTCCCCGGCGGCGGCGGCGCCCGATGCCCGCC
>NW_016690496.1:36958-57594 GCF_001604755.1 Lepidothrix coronata | reverse complement strand
GCTCCCCCCGTGCCCCGCGTCCCCCCGGCGTGTCCCCCGTCCCCTCCCGCGCGTCCCCGCGTGTCCCGCTCCCCGCGTGGCCCCCTCCCCGCCCCCGGCCCGCCCCCGCGGGGGTGGGGAGGGGGGCGGAGGGCGGAGCTCCGGACGCGGAGCCACTTCTTTGGATAAGAGGCGCGGGGCCACGGGGATGGGCAGGTGGAGCGTGTGAGGGCAGCGGCGGCAGCAGCAGGGCAGGGCGGCCCCCCAACTCCCTTTCCCCCCGACGGCACTTTTGGGGACTTTCCGGGTGTTACGGGCTATTTTTTTTCTTTTTTTTTTTTTTTTTTTTTTTGCGGGGTTTGGTTTTTTAACCCCTTCTCCCTTGGCCGTTCCCGGGTCGCCGAGGGTCGCCGCCCCCCCGGGACCCCCGGGCATGGAGGGGGCGGCGGGAGCCCGGCGAGGCGGGCAGCGCTGACGGGCGCCCGGCTCCGCGTCCCGGGGACCCCCATGAGCGGCTGAGCGGGGCCGGCGCCCCCCGCTCCGTCCATGGGCGCGCTGGAGCCGGGCACCGGAGCCCCCCGCCCCGCCGCCCCCATGCTCAGCGCCGCCGCCACCTTCGCCAAGGAGCCGCCGGGCCCCCGGGACGCCGCCGCCTCTTACTACGGGGACGGGGGGACGGCGGAACCGGGAGCCCCCCCGCTCCCTTACGGCGCTCCCGGCGGCTTCGGCGGCCGGTTCCTGGGGCCGTGCCCGCCCTACCGGGCGCCGCCGCCTCCCGCCGCCCCGGTGGAGGGTTACGCGGGCGCGGAGGGCGGTTTCGGCGGCGGGGGGGCCCCGCTGTGCCCCCCGCTCTGCGCCCTGCCCGGGTACCGCGCGGCCGGGAAGGTGCAGGTGATGCTCAACAACTATCCGCTCTGGGCCAAGTTCCACAAGCACCAGACCGAGATGATCATAACCAAGCAGGGCAGGTGAGCGGGGGGACCGGGAGGGGAAAGGGGATGGACCGGGGCGGGGGAGCGGCGGGAACCGGGAGGCACCGGGAGGTGGGACCAGCGGGGCACTGGGGGGGACTGGGGGGGACCGGAGCGCACCGGGACGGACGGGAGCGGCGGGGACCGGGGCGGACTGGGGTGTACCGGGGCAGGGGACTGTCGGAGGAGCAGTGGGAGATCAGGGCTGGGGACCGGTGGGGACCGGGGCAGAGAACCGGCAGCGGCACCGGGACCCCCACGGACCCCGGAGACTGTGGGAGTCTGGTCTGGGCAGAGATACGGGCACGGGGGATGAGGGGTGGGCACGGCGGCGCAGAAAGGGGGGATGGGACAGGCCGGGAGGGCTGTGGGGTGGGCCCGGAGGGAGCTGGCACGGTGAGGGGCTGAGGGTTTCTGCCTCGTGTCCTCAAAGGGCTGGAGATGTGAGAACTGTTTTTGGGTCTGGGGGTCCCTCTTTGCCCGCGCAGTGGGGGGGGGTGGGGTGTGCAAGGGGGGGCCCCCCATCCCTGTGGGTTGGGGGGTGACATCTTGCTGTGTGGGCAAAGGAAAAAAATGGGGGGGGAACCAGAACGGATTTCCCTGGTCTTGTTTTATATGGAAGTTGAGGCTTGTTGGAAGGAGAAGGGAGGATGGGGAGTCTCCCCACCCGTGTCAGGGTGGGACAGGGGGGTCCAGACCCCCCATGTGAGGAAGCTGGCAGAGATGGTGCCAGTTCTGGGGGCCTGGAGGCAGCATTTATCCGGCCTCAACCCATGGGCTTGATCCGGAGCCTGGCACTGCAACAAGTAGTGAGAGGCCTCAGCTGCCCATGGGCACCGTGGGTGGGTGGGTGACACCCCCTCTACTCACTTTCCGTGCTGGAAATGCCCCCCCTCCTCCATGGGCCAGACAGGGGCTGGGTGCCCCTCATGTGCCCAGGGAAGGGGCAGCATTTTGGCAACGTCCTGGGTGCCAAAACTTCCCTTGGTGACGCCATGGCCGGGTACCCTCTGTCCCCTCTGTGCTGCCTCCAGCCTGGGGTGTTCACAGGGTGTGAGTTGGGGGCCTGGGACAAGGTTGGGGGGCTAAAATTCACCCCACCTCTGCCAACACCCCTGTTTGGGGGGTCTGGAGGGGGCCGGGTGCGACACAGGCCCTATGGGGCCGTGGAGCCGCCACAGCTTGGAGCAAGGGGAGCCCAAAATGCTGAGCCCATCCTTTGGCCCCACAGGGTGACGTGGGTGGGGGTAACCAGGCCCTGGGCTGCAGCCTGGGGGCCTCGGTGGGATCACGCTGGGGTGAGGAGGGGAATACGAGCATGGCAGGGGCTCAGCCGCCTGAGGGGCTCCCAAAAATCCGTGCCGAGGGGAAAACAGGGCAGCAACCCCTGCTGTGTGCTCAGCAGCTGGCAGAGAACCCCCCAGCCCCTCCTGCCGCGCCGACCCCCCCCTCCCCTCCCGCTGCCATCCCTCCGCCCAGGGGGGCTCTTCCTGGCCAGCGCCGGGGCCGCCGGCAGCGCCCGCGCCCCTTCCCTCCCTCGGCCGAGACAGATGGTGTCACTTCGATGCTGAGACCAACCTGCTTAATGTGTTGGAAGTCTAAACACGTTAGGGCCGCTTGGTTTGCCACGGCCCTGCCCGGGCCCGGCTCCCCCCGCAGGGCTCGGGGCCGCTCGGAGCGGGTGACGACGTGTCCCCAGCCCCGCCGAGGGGGTGGCAGGGCACCCCAAATGGTTGTTCCTCGCACACCATCCCCCCCAGTTTGTACAGAGACACGCTGAAATTCCAGTTCTTCCCTCCTCTCTTCCCCCAGCCATCACGGCGGGCGCTGGGGCGGCGTCAGGATCTGGTGCTGAGGGGTCTGAAAAATGGGGTGAGCCCCCAAATCCCATTATCTCTGCCCCGCTGCCTGAAACCAGGCGATTTTGGGGCTCTTTTCCCAGCTCCATCCCCTCCCCAGCGTCCCTACAGAGGTTCTGGGGATGGGGGGGGTGTGTGGGTTGCTCTGAGCTCAAGGGGGCTCACGGCAAACCCGTCCCGTGGAGACGTCGAGCTCGGAGCCACAAAACATCCGTTTCCCCCAACCCCGAGCTGCTCTTGCAAACCTCGGCGTGCAGGGCCGGGCTGCAGCGCTGCTGAGGCACAGGAAAAACCCCAGTGTGAGGCTCCAGGGGGACGGGAGCCCCAAAATGGGGACCCAAGGGGGATGTGTGCCCCCCAAAGTGGGGACCCGCCGGGCTGGGGGGCTCTGGGGCAGGGCAGGGGACACGTTCTTGTCCTGCTGTTGGCGTGGGTGCTTCATCTCTCCGGGCCACGCTGGTCCCTCAGCGCCGGCATCCTTGGGGTGCAGCCCCCTGTGGACCCACGGAGGGAGCTGAGGATGGGTGGGAGATGGTGGCACTGGCATGAACCTGCTCAGGCGCTGAGATTTACCCTGCTGGCGTCTTTTTTGCCCTCTCCTGCCCCTCTGCCCCGGCTCCAACACACCATCCCGTGCCATCCCACCCCATCCCACGCCATCCCACCCCCCGTCATTCCCTCCAAGATAATTTCCTACTGGTTTCCCGTGTGGCTCCCCATCCTTCCTGTGCCCCCCACGGCTCTCAGGGCTCAGCCAGGGCAGGATTTCTCTGGAAACCCCCAAGGACTCGCCGGTGCCCCGACTGCAGCGGGCCCGGGGAATTCCTGCCGTGAGGCTCTGCCGTGAAACCGGGGCTGCCTCTGCATTTTGGGGGTTCACGAGGGCTGGCTTTGCCTTTTGGGGGCACACAGGGGCTGGCTTTGCCTTTTGGGGGCACAGAGGGGCTGGCCCTGTCTTTTGGGGGTACATAAGGGCTGTCTTTGCGTTTGAGGGGGGTCTCAGTGCTGCCTTTGTGGGGTGCAGGGGCTGCCTTTGGGGACACGAGGGCTGGCCTTCCCTTTGGAGAGGACACTGGGAGGGCTTTGGGGACACGGGGTTGGCGTTGCCTTTGAAGGGGACACGGGACAGCTTTGGGGACACAAGGGCTGGGTTTGCACTTGGCAGACACGAGGGCTGGCTCTGGCTCGAGGGGCGCCGGGCGATGCCGTGCACCTGGAGGGGCACGAGGGCTTTTTGTGGGGCTCAGGGACGGTGCCCGGCTGGCAGCTCTGCAGGGTGGGAGGCAGCAGCGCAGCCGTGGGGTGACATGTCCCCGTGTCGTGCTGTGCCGTGACATGTGGCTGTGCCGTGCCACCCACACCGAGCAGCACAGCTGTGCCAGGCAGCACCGTGCAGATGTGCCATGCCATGCCACTGTGCCATGTCACCATGACATGCCACTGTCCATGTCACCGTGCCATGTCACCATGACGTGCATTGCCATGCCACTGTGCCATGTCACCATGACGTGCATTGCCATGCCACCACGCCATGCCACCACGCCATGTCACGCAGCTGTGCCACGTCACCGTGCCATGTGTTGCTGTGCCACCACACCATGTCACCGTGCCACCCGTTGCTGTGCAGCCATGTCATGCTGCCATGCCATGTCACTGTGCCACACGTTTCTGTGCCACTGTGCCGTGTCCAGCAGCCGTGACATGCCACTGTGCCATGCCACTGTGCCATGCCACCGTGCCATGCTTTGCTGTGCCACTGTTCCCTGTCACCATGTCACTCGTTGCCACGCAGCCATGCCATGCATTGCCGTGCCACCGTGCCGTGTCACCATGCTGTTTCCAGCACCCATTCCATGTCACCGTGCCATGTTCAGCAGCCATTCCACGTCACCGTGCCGTGTCCAGCAGCCCCATGCCATACCCCTGTGCCATGTCACCGTGCCATGCAACCATTCCATGTCACCGTGCCGTGTCCAGCAGCCGTGCCACCCCGCCGTGCCCTGTCCCCGTGCCACCCAGCCGTGCCGCGGGGGCTGCACCATCTCCCACCCGGCCGCGGTGGCTCCTGCGGTCACCGCGCTGCCGTCGCGGGGGGGGAGGAGGCGGCTCAGGAAGCCGCAGCCCCCTCTCGATGCGCTGCCGGGGGTGATGGTGGGGGGAGAGAACTGCCCTGGGGGGTGGGTTGCGCTCCTGGACCTCCAGGTTTTCCTTCCGCCCGGGGTCATCCGGAACGCGCTCCCTGTGCCTCCATCACGGTGCCCGCAGGGCTCCGTGTCACCAGGTGACGCCCTGGATGTGCCGCTGTGTTCCCCTGGTCCCTCCCTCTGTCCCCGTGTCCCCCCCAACCCCTCGAGCAGGGGGGTTCATTCGGGGACAAACCTCGGGGCACGCCGAGAGCCCGGAAACAAAAACACAAAGGGCGAGACGCGCGGTGCCCACCAGCTTTTGGGGTGGGCGGGAAGGGGGGGGTAGAACCGGGTTGGGGCACCTCCCAAACCGCAGTGACCAAACCCGGGGGAGCCGAGCGCTGCCCGAGCAGCAGCCCCGGCAGCTCGAGCGCTGGGGGGATTTAAAAATAAAGGCGAGGCGAGCGTGGTTTCGGGCCTTGCCCCCACCCTGCCGTGCCCGGCCGGGCCGTGCGGTTTTCCCCGCGGCAGCGTGTGAGCGCCGAGCCGCGCTCGCTGCCAGCGGGGGCTCGGGGCTCCGAGCGGAGCGAAGAGAGAGAGAGAGAAAAAAAAACCCAAAACCAACTTAAAAAAAAAAAAAAAAAAGGGCTGGTTCTTTCCTCCCTGCTCCTTGCAGCAGCTCGGGCTGGTGCAGCGCCCAGGCTGGGGCTCGCCCCGCGGTCACCCAGCGCCGGGCTCGGCGTTCGGGCGCCCGGAGCGCGGCGGCCCCGAGGTGGTTTTTAATGCGGCTGCAGCTTTTATCAGTGGCAGGAAACCCCCGTCCCTCGGCACGGCCGCGTCTGTCTCGCTCCAGAGGAGCTTTAGGGATACGGGAAGGGGGGACGGGGGCTGTGAGGGCTCGGAGGGACCCCGGGATGTGCGGGACCACCGTCTGTGCCGAGCACGGGGAGCACGTGTGCAGCTCCTCACCACGAGTGCTGCTTTCTCTGTTTCTTTCTCTTTTTCGTTCTCTTTTTCTTAATCTCTTTATCTCCTTCTTTTTATTCTTCTTTTTCTTTATCTTCTTTATCTTTTTATTCTTCTTTGTCTTCTTCTTCTCCTGCTTCTCTTTTTTATTTTCTTCTTATTTTCTTCATCTTCTTCTTTTTCTTGTGTTCGTTTTTCTTCTTATTTTGCTTCTTTTTCTTAACCTGAATCTTAACTTTAATCTTAATCTTCTTTTTCTTTTCTCGTTTTCTTTTTTCCCCTCTATTTCTTTTTCATTTCTTCGTATTACTCTTTTCTTCTTTCTCTTTCTCTTCTCCCCTTTTCTTCTCTTTCTTTTTCTATTCTCCCCCCCACCCCTTCTCCCGCGAGGGCAACTTTGAGTCAGCGGCACCCGCCGACTTTTCTTTCCACCACCCTTTGCATTCCACTTCCCCGAGCCCCGTTTCCTGCCCGGCACAAGGAGCTCCGTGTTTCCCCCCAGCCCCTCGCTTTGCTCCTGGGGAGAGGGACGAGCAGGGGTTCGGGTTCTCCCCTTCCACCACGGTTGGAGGTCCCGCTGTGAACCTGAGTTGGGGTGACCCGGGGTCAGGGGTGGACATGAGGGACTGATCAGGGAGCGGGGAGTGCGATCTCCCACCCCGGAGCCGGGATTTGGGGGGACGGCCGGGGGGGACAGCGGGGTGCAGCCCCTCTGGGGGGGTGGCAGCTGCAGGCGGCCACAGGGTCCCCCCCGGGCCGTCCCATCTTGTCCCCTTCCTGCCCTTGGCACAGGCTGGCGCCCAGCCCGAAATAGCAGCGGTGTTGGTTTCCGATCCGGAAGGTGCTTGGGGAGGGGGAGGAAGATACCGGGAGGGGGGGAATCGGCCCCGAGAGCATCCCCCAGCTGCCGGGGTCACTCAGCTCCTCACGGGCACCCAGCCTGGCGTGGGAAGGGGGGGGGGTGGGCATCGCGCTGCCTCAGTTTCCCCATCACCCCCCACCACTCCCAGTGCCACCCTGTGCGCCAGCGGCCGGGCCGGGGGGTGACGGCGTCTCTGTGCCTCTGTCCCCTCCCCAGGCGCATGTTCCCCTTCCTCAGCTTCAACCTGTCGGGGCTCAACCCCGTGGCCCACTACAGCGTGTGCGTGGACGTGGTGCTGGTGGATCAGCACCACTGGCGCTACCAGGGCGGCAAGTGGGTGCAGTGCGGGAAAGCCGAGGGCAACATGCCAGGTACGACATCCCCCTCGTCCCCTTCCTCGTCCTCCTCGTGGTGCCGGGAGCGGGGTAACCCCGTCCCTGCTCACCTCCCTGTCCGCAGGGAACCGCCTCTACCTGCACCCGGACTCGCCCAACACGGGCGCGCACTGGATGCGGCAGGAGGTTTCCTTCGGGAAGCTCAAGCTCACCAACAACAAGGGCGCGTCCAACAACGTGGGGCAGGTAGGTGAGGGCCCCGCCGCCGTGCCAGGCTGGGTCGGGTCCCCCTGTGCCCCCTCCCTGACTGCCCGCTGCCCCCCTTCCCTCCCCAGATGATCGTGCTGCAGTCGCTGCACAAGTACCAGCCCCGGCTGCACGTGACGGAGGTGAAGGAAGGGGAGGGGGAGGACGGGTACCCCTCCCCGCACACCCACACCTTCGCCTTCCCCGAGACGCAGTTCATCGCCGTCACAGCCTACCAGAACGCCGACGTGAGTACGAGACCCCCCTGCCACTCCCCGGCTTGGAGACACCCACCAAAAAGCCCCCCCCCAGCAGCACAGGAGCCCCAGCGACCTCCCAGGGCCACAGAAACCAGTGACACATCCCAGTATCGTCCCAGTGACCCGCCAGGAGCAGCCCCTGGTAACCCCCCAGCACCCTCTAAGGTGTCCTCAGCATCAGGAGAACCCCCCCCATGGTATCACCCCAGGCCCCCCCGTCTGCCAACACTCCTGTCTGCAACATCTCTGCACCCCCTCTGTCCCCTCAGCTTCCCAGTGCCTCCCCCTGGATCCCCTCAGCTTCCCAGTACCTCCCCCTGGATCCTTTCAGCATCCCAGAAACCCTCCCAGTATCCCCTGCATCCCCTCTGTATCCCAGTACCTCTCTCTGAACCCCTTCAACATCCCAGTTCCCCCCCAGTATCTCCCCCTGAATCCCCTCAGCATCCCAGTATCTCCCCATGAATCCCCTTCAACATCCCAGTTCCCTCCCCATGAATCCCCTCAGCATCCCAGTAGCCCCCTCCCAGTACCCCCCGCGTTGGGAAAGGGTGGGATTCTGATGCAGTGGGGGCTGCTCGAGGGGAAAGGGATGGGAGGGAACATCCTGGAAGGGGTCAATCCGTCAGCAGCCCCCCCACCTCCGTGTTCCCCCCCGCCCCAGATCACGCAGCTGAAGATCGACCACAACCCCTTCGCCAAAGGATTCCGGGACAACTTTGACTCGTGAGTGTCCTGAGTGTCCCCCCCACCCTCTCCTGCCGGTGTCCCCCCGGCCCCGGCTGGCAGCAGGGCACACTCCCACCCCTCCCTGTGCCCCCCAGGATGTACACGGCCTCGGAGAGCGACCGCCTCACCCCGTCCCCGCCGGAGGGTCCCGGCTGCCAGCAGCTCCTGCCGGCCCCCCGCTTCCAGCCCTTCCTGCCCGAGCAGTACCCGCTGCCCCCCGGGCGCTTCTTCGGGGGGGAGCGGGGGGCTCCCCCTCTGTCCCTGCCCCCCAAAGACCCCCCCCACTGGTACTTCCCCCCGCAGCAGCCCCCCGCCGCCGGGGCGCTGGAGTATGGCGGCTACGACGGGGGCTACGGGGGGGGCAAACTGGTGCCCTACGGGGTGAAACCCTTCGCCCTGCCGCCCGCCCCGCACCCCCCCCTGCCCTACTACCCCGAGGGGCCGGGGGGCTTCGGGGTGACGGGGGGCTGGAGCCCCGGGCAGTACGGCCCCAAGGGCGGCGCCGGGGCTCTGGGCTGGTACCGGGAGCCCCGCGAGGAGAAGGGCAAGGAGGTGGAGGGCTGGGCCCCCGAGCCCCCCGCCCCCGCCTCGGGGGACTCGTCGGACTCGGGGCTGTACGAGTGCAAGCGGCGGCGGGTGTCCCCGTACCCGTCCAGCGCCGAGAGCTCCCCCCCGCCCCGCAACGGCGACCTCTACGACAAGGACCCGCTCGCCGACGGCGGCTACTACGGCTTCTACGGCAACTGAGCCCCCGCCCCGGGCACCGCGAGGGGTCCCGTGCGCCCACCACCCTCCCCCCCGCTATTTAACACCCATATCCTGGGCAGACTCGAGCGGGAAGGGGGGGGGCCCAGCCAGACAATCAGCCCCCGGTGCCGCCCCGGTGGGGCCGCGGGGACGGGCGGGGAGGGGCGGGGGGGGATGGCGAGGAGGGGTTTTTTTGTTGTTGTTGTTGTCGATGGTTTTTAAGGGCGGGGGGGTCGGGGTGGGTAATGCTGAAGTATTTATTGAGCCCCCCCCGTGCCCGGCGTGGGGCGGGGGGGCAGCAGCATATCGCAATAAAGGGGCACTGTGGGGACTCTGCTCAGCTCTGTGTGTGTGTGAGGGGAGGGAAACAGGCACGGGGAGGGGGGGCTAAGGGTGCCCTCCCCCTTCCTGGAGGGCCCTGAGCCCCGGGGGTGTTGCAGGGCAGGGGGAAGGAAGCTCTCTGCGCACCCCAACTCTTCACAGCCTTTATTAGAGCAGCCCCTGGGCACAGTTTGGGGGAGGGAGGGGGGGCAGAGGGGTCTTCCCGCCCGCGGGCACCCCCCGTTCCCCCACTCCCAGGCATCTTGTGCCCCCGGGGCAGGGGGGGCACTGCCCCAGCTGTCCCCAAGGCTCTGCCCCGGGTCGGGGGTGGGGGAGCATTGCCAGTGCCCCCCCCTCCCTCTTTTATATCACAGTTTTGTTTAAACACCAGCAAAATGGCTCAGAGAGGGCGGGGGGGGGAACACTGCACCCCCCCCAGTGCCGGGGGGACCAGCCCCACTGCTGTGATGAGCTGGGGGGAGCTCAGAGCCCCGTAGGGGGGTCGCTACCAGAGCACTGCACTGTCCAGGTGGGCAAAGCCGGGGTCCAGGCGCAGCTTCCAGTAGGTGTTGTTGGTGACCCACGACTCCTTGCCACTGGCATCCATCAGCCTCCTGGGGATGGAGTGTGTGTGGGGGGGTGTTTGAGGTGGTCTCGGGACTTCCAGGGGGGTTTTCATCATTTCCTGAGACCCCCACATTCCCCTGAGCCATGGGGTGCCCTCGGGACTCCAAGGAGGGGTTTCCTCATTCCATGAGAGCTCGGCACACCCCTGAGCCACGGGATGCCCTTGGGACTTCCACGGCGTCTCCCCATTCCCTTAAAACCCCCCCACATCCCTGAGCCATTGGGTGTTCTCAGCATTCCCAAGAAGGGGTTCCCCATTGCATAAGAGCCCCACATCCCCCTGAGCATTGGGGTGCCCTCAGGACTCCTGGGGAGGGGTCTCCCCATTCCCTGAGATCTCCACATCCCCCTGAGAGCCCCACATCCCCCTGACCCACGGGGTGCCCTCAGCATTCCCAGATGTTCTCCCAGTTCCCTATGAGCCCCACATCCCACCCAGCCACGGGGTGTCCTCAGGATCCCGAAAGGAGCTTCCCCATCCCATAAGAGCCCCGCACCCCTCCAAGCCACAGGGTGCCCTCGGCACTCCCAGGGGGTCTCCCCATTCCCTGAGATCCCCACATCACCCTCAGCATTCCCAGAGGTTCTCCCAGTTCCCTATGAGCTCCACATCCCACTGACCCATGGAGCATCCTCAGGGTCCTGAAAGGAGCTTCCCACACCCCTCCGAGCCACAGGGCGCCCTCAGCTCTCCCGGGGGGGTCTCCCCATTCCCTGAGAGCCCCACATCCCGCTCACCCACGGGTTTCCCAGCCCCAGGAGGGGAGCACCCCCTAAAGCCAGACCTGAAGAAGCGCGCCTGGTGGGTGATGTTGTTCTCCTCCATGACGCGGCGCCGGTCCCGCTGCAGCTGCTCGATCTGCCGCTTCTGCGCCTCGGCCGCCGGCACGTTCCCCTCCTCCAGGTACCTGCGGGGGGGAAACGGGGACAGGACGCGGCTGTGACGAGCCGGGTGGGCCTCGGAGGGTCCTCTCCCCGGCGCCGGGGGGAGCAGCAGGCTCACCGCTGGTCGGGGCGCAGCCGCGTGTCCGTGGAGGGCAGGACCCGGCGCAGCTCCGGCGTGAGCTCGTTCAGCTCCAGGGCGAACTGGGTGAAGCCGTAGTTCCTCTCGTGGTCGCGGGGCATGGGGTCTGAGCGGGAGGGCGGGACGGCGCTGAGAGAGACTCCCGGCACGGGGTAACCCCGGGATATCCCACCCCGGGATATCCCCCCCCGGGGTGGTCCTTACTGGCCTTCCAGACGCACTGGCCCGGGGCGGGCCCGCGGTGCAGCCCCTCGTGCCACTTCCCCGCCAGGCGCTCCACGGGGGTCCCGCTGCGGCTCAGCACGGCCCCCTGCACCTCGTTGGCCCCCGCGCCCCAGTACCGAGCCTGCGGCCACCGGGACGTGGGCAAGGGCCAGGGAGGGCTGGGGGAAAGGGGGGGGAAAGGGCGGGGCTATTGGGGAAGGGTGTGGCCATCGGGAAAGGGTGTGGCCATCGGGAAAGGGTGGGGCCATCGGGAAAGGGTGGGGCCATTGTGAAAAGGTGAGGCCACTTGGGAAGGGGGGGGCTATTGGGAAAAGGTTGGGGCCAAGCTTGATGGGAGGGGTCTTCTGAAAAAGGGTGGAGTCGTTGGGAAAGGGTGGGGCTACTGGGAAAAGGGTGGGGCCACCAGTGATGGGAGGAGTCTTCTGAAAAGGGCGGGGCTATAGGGAAAGGGTGGGGCCCTGAGGGATGGGAGGAGACTTCTGAAAAGGGAAAGGGTGGGGCCAGGAGGGGCGGGGCTAACAGGAAAGGGCACGGCCAATGGAAAAGGGTGGGGCCATGAGTTAGGGGGTGGAGTCACTGGGAAAGGCTGGGGCACTAAGAGGGGCAGGGCTAACAGGAAAAGGGAGGACCCATTGGGAAAGGGTGGGGCCAGGAGCAAGGGGTGGGGCTACTGGGAAAGGGTGTGGCCACAAGTGATGGGGAGGGGCCATAAAAAGGGTGTGGCACTAAGGGGGGTGGAGCTACTAGGAAGGGGTGGAGCTATTGGGAAAGGGCGGGGCCATAACTGGGGGCTGGGCCAGGAAAGGGATGGAGCAATAACACAATTAAGATTAATGAGTAGGTGAAGGGGCGGGGCCAGGCCATTTTGGCGCAGAGAGGCGGAGTCAGGGCAGGTGGGAGGGTGGGGCTATGGGGTGGGCAGGTGGGCACACCTTGCAGAAGGTGAGCTTGCAGTGGTAGGAGGCGTCGCGGGTGTTGCGGATCAGCACCTCCCCGTAGTGCTCGATCCAGCGGGGCCCGCTCAGCACGTTGTGGATGCACGTGGTCACCTTGTTCCACTCGTAGTGGTCCCCGGTCCTGCGGGCACCGCCCACGTTGGACGGGGAGGGAGGGAGGGCAGGGGGGCACAGAGGGGCGTGGGGGGCCCACCAGCGGGGCCGGGGTCTCACCTGGGCAGCTGCACGTTGACGGTGCCCATGGGGACGATCTCCAGGGACTTGCCCCAGAATTTGTTCTTCCACCTCATGTCTGGGAAGGGGGGGTGGGAGAAGGTGAGACCCCTCCAGTCCACCCACCCCACGGGGGAGACCTCCCGGTGCCCAACACCCTCCTGGGCGCTCACCTTGCCAGAAGATGAAGTTGTCGGACTCGGCGTGGCAGGCGGAGATGGGAGGGTGGTGGGAGACCTGGGGGGGGGACAAGAGGGACATGCCAGTGCCCCATCCAGCTCCGTGCCCCCCTCGTGCCCTCCCCGTGCCCCCCCCAGTGCCCACCTGCTCGCTGATGAAGCGGAAGCCTCGGTCAGGCCTCACACACTCGTAGGTCTCCCCCAGCACGGGGTTGAAGGGTTTGCTGCCCGCCCGGTAGTAGGTGGAGGCGTAGGCGGACACGGCGAAGGCGGCCACGTACACCTGGCACCACAGCCAGCACGCTGCTGCCACCACCCTGGGGACAGCCACCCACCTGCCCTGGGGACAGCCACCCACCCACCCTGGGGACAGCCGCCCACCCACCCTGGGGACAGCCACCCACTCACCCCGGGGACAGCCACCCCCCTGCCCTGGGGACAGCCACCCCCCTGCCCTGGGGACAGCCACCCACCCGCCCTGGGGACAGCCGCCCACCCACCCTGGGGACAGCCACCTCCCTGCCCCGGGGACAGCCACCCACTCACCCCGGGGACAGCCACCCACCCACTGGTCCCCACCCAGCCCTGTGCCCTGCCCTGTTCCCACAAATCCCATGTGTCCTCAGGCTCCCCCTGAGCTCCCTTAAATCCTCGAAGTCCTCCAGTCCTTCCACGTCCTTGAGCTCCCTCATGTCCCCGAGCCCCCTAAATCCTCAGTCTCTCCTGTCCCCCCATGTCCTCGAGCTCCCCTGTGTCCCCTGAGTCTCCTAAAACCTCCCCAAGTCCCTCCACGCTCTCAAGATCCTCCATGTCCCCTCAGCCCCTTCTGGCCCTAAGCCTCCCTACCCCCATGTCCCTCGAGTTCCCCCTTGTCCCCTGAGCCCCCTCAATCCTCCGAGCTCCCCAAGTCCCTCTGTGACCCTCCACATCCCCCGACCCCCCACATCCCCCACGCCCTTGCCCTCCTTGTGCCCTCTCCGCTCCAAAGACCCCTCTGTCCCTTGAGCTGTCCCCGAGTTCCCAAGCCCTGTGTCCTCCCTGAGCTCTCAAGCCCCCCTTGTCCCCCGAGTCCCTCTGTGTCCCCCGAGCTCCCGGTATCCCCAACCTCCCGGTGCTCCCCGAGCCCCCAATCCCCGGCGTGTCCCCTGAGTTGCCCCACGACCCCGAGCCCCCCGAGTGTCCCCCGGTGTGTCCCCCCCTCACCAGTCGCTGCCGGGGGTCCCGGGCACGGCTGGCGCGGTCCAGGAGCGCGCTGTACTCCAGCTCCTCGCAGAGCCGCTGCAGCGTGTTCAGCGGCTCGTTGAGCTGCACGGGCAGCGCCACGCGGGACAGGTCCTTGCCCACGCTGCTCCTCAGGAGCCCCCACAGGCTCACGTCCCCCGACGGCGCGGGGGGCGCGGGCAACCGGCTCCGCCGCCGCGGGTCCGGCCCCGGCAGCTCCACCGGCGGCGGCTCCGACGGTGCCCCCGCGCGCTCCGCTCCTGCCGGGCACCGGGCGCTGGGATGGAGCTGTGTCCCACCCCCGGCGTCCCCCTCCCCGGTGCTCCCCGTACCTGTCGGGGGGCGGCCCGGCCCCCCCGGCTCGGTGCCCTCCTCGCAGGCGCTGGTGGTGGCCTCGCTGACGCACGACTCGTCGTCAGAGGGCTGAGGAGACGTGGGGACCGTCGGCGGCTTCGGGGGTCCCGGGGGAATTGGGGGGGTGTGGGGGGTACCCCATGGCGGGGGGGAGGGGGGGTTTAGCGGGAAGGGCCCCCCGGAAGGATGGGATGAGACTCGGGATCCTGGGATGGGCTGGGGGTGCTGGGATGGGGAGGGGGTGGTGCTGGTGGGGGAGCAGTGGCGAGGGGGGCTCTGGCAGCACCCGGCCCCCGCTGCCGGGCTCAGAGAGAGCGGAGACCCCGAGCGTGGGGAGTGAGAGGGCTGCGGGGGGCTGGGGGGGATACAGGGGCTGGGGGGGATACAGGGGCTGGGGGGGATACAGGGGCTGGGGGCACTACGGGGAGCTGGAGGGGCGGCCGATGAGGTGGGACAGGGGAGAGAGAGGGGAGAGATGAACCCAGAGCAGCGAGAGGCGGCAGGGGGGTCCACAGAGCCCCCCGCCAGCAGAGCCCACACACCAGCAGAGCCCACCCCAAGCCCCCCCCACCTCATTCTCAGAGGAGCTGGCGGACAGGAAGACCTCGCAGGCATCGAAGAACTCGGTGTGGGAGTCGGCCAGCGAGACGATGCTGCGGTTGGAGAGCTGCTGCTCCCGGCCCTTGGCGGGCAGCGCGTCGGGCTGTGGGGACAGCCACCGCCTCAGCCCAGCCCCCCGGCCCGGGGGGGGCCGCCCAGACCCCTACCCTACCCCATCCCACTCCCCTGACCTCGTCGGGGTGCAGCGAGGCGAAGGAATCCAGGGTGGTGTCGGAGGAGACGGAGAGGGAGTGGAAGCGGCGCAGGGCGGGCTGTGGAGGGAGGGGGAGGCTGAGCCAAGGCCCCCCCGGAATGTTCCCCTCCAGCCAGGATGGGGCTGACAGTGAGGGGGGATCACTGGCCCAGCGCCAGGCTGAGACCCCGCAGCACCCACAGCACCCCAAAAGTGGTGTCACCACCACCACTCCCCAAGCCCCCCCCGAGCAGGGCAGCGCTGCCCGGCCCCCCTCGGTCGCTCACCCCGGCGGTGCCGGCGCTGCCAGGACGTGGGGCAGGGCCCTGCCGGTCCAGCGCCCGCCTCATCTCCTCCAGACGGGCCCTCTCGGCCACCAGCACGGCCACCACGCTGCTGAGCGAGCCGTGCACTGCCAGGGGACAAGGGGGGGGGTCAGGCTGCATCACGGCACCCCAAAACCAGCCAGGACCACCCTGGCAGGGCTCAGCCCCTTCCCACCTTTCTGGGCCAGCACCCAGAAGCTCCGCTGCAGCTGGGTGTACTCCGGGGGGAGGCCGAAGGGCAGCTGGCTCTGGGAGGACTCCAGGTAGCGGGACAGGTTGGGGACGGAGCCGTGCAGGCGGCCCACCTTGGGGGGGACACGGGGGTCAGCGAGGCGCTGGGGAGGGGGCTCCACGCCCCAGGCAGCAGCAGAGCTCGGCGGGATTCCAGCTCACCCTCACCCTGCCGATGGTGTCGTCCTTGGCAAAGCTCTGGGTGCACCAGATCTTGGTGGTCCTCCGGCCCTTCTTCGGCCTCTCCGCGGCGGCCGAGGGCTGTGGGGGAGAGGAGGGGGCTGGAGCTGGACCCTCCCCAGGAAAGGGGGGGATGCTCAGACCCCACAGGTGCCGCCGTCCCGGCTCACCTGGCCGCCGGAGATGAGCGGGGCCGAGGGGATGCGGTGCAGGGCCTCCAGGTTCTGGAGCATTCCCGTCAGCTCCTGCAGCTTGGCCTGGCACTCCGACAGCTCTGCCGGGGGCACAGGGTCAGGGAGGGGGCACAGGGCACCCCCCCTGCCCTGCACACCCCTTCCCACCCCGCTCACCGGCCGAGCAGCGCTCCAGCCCCTCGCTGTCCTTCAGCCAGGCGTTCACCTTGTCCCGGGAGCTGGCGAGCGTGGACAGGGCAGGGGCACTGCCCGAGGGCAGGATCCGCGTCCACTGGCCCTGTGACCAGGGAAATGGGGGCACTGCCATCAGGAGCCCCTCTCCCAGACCTCGCCTCCCGTTGTCACCTTGAGGTGTCACCCACCTGGGCTTTGGTGGGGGTCCTCCCCCCGGGGCCCCCCGTGGGACAGGGCTTCTCCCCGTGGTGGTGGGTGCAGAGGCTGCTCACCCAGCTGGAGAAGAGCTCTGGGGACTTGATCTGGGGGACACAGGTGAGTTGGGGGGGGACAGAACCTGACAAAACTGACTCTGTTTGAAGTCCCACCCCGTCCCCCAGCGGCACCTTGAGGTGGTAAATGTTCTCCTCCGTGTCCAGGTCGACCCTCTGCGCCTTCTTGTTGACGGACATGACGGACTGACGGACGTCGATGGCACCGTGCAGTTTGCCCTTGAGGACCTGGGGGAGCCCGGGGATGCCTGTCAGGGGGAAGACCCCCCTTCCTCAGGGGGGCCACGGGGGTCTCCCCCGCCCCGAGCCCACGGGGACGCTGCGTGGGCACAGCCCGGGCACACACTCACGTCCTGGCGGGTGGTGGAGTATTTCAGGATCCCGTTTTCCAGCACAAAGTACCGCTGGGGATGGAGAGGGAAGGTTGTTGTGTGGGGGGAGCAGAGAGCAGTCCCTGCAGTCCCACTTCCCAGGGGCTCAAATCGTGCCAGGACCAGCCGGGTGACGGCTCCTGGTGCCGGCTCTGCCCGTTACCTTGTGCCAGCCCTTCAGGGGCCATTTCCTCTTCTTGAGCAGGTACCCCTCGTGCCTCTGCAGCTCCTGCCCTGGGCTGCCCCGTGCACGAGGCTCCTCCACCACCTCCCAGCTCTCGGAGCCCTGCAGGGATGGGGGTCAGTGTGGGGGTCCCTCAGCACCAGAGGCAGACGGGGTGCTCCCCACCTTGTCCTCCAGGCACCCCCAGCTGACAGGTCACCTCTGCACCACCCTTCCTAAAGCAGTGAGAAGCCCCCCGAGGCCTCACAGCACCTCCAGTCAGCCCGTGTGTGCACCACTGAGCCCCCCTCCCCAAATCCGGAGCCCTCCAACCTGCTGGACGCTGCTGTGCTTGGAAGACACGGTGCTGTTGGAGCGGGACAGGGCTCTTTTCGGGGAGGACGGGTCCTTCTCGTGGCTGCCCATGGCTGGGGAGCAGGGGGGGCCGGGCCGAGGCCCCCCTCCCGTCCGTCCTGCAGGGGTGGGGGTCCGAGCTCGGCCCTCACGGCGGGAGCCGCTGCCGGGAGGGGACGGCAGGTCAGGGAGCTCAGGGGGGGCTTCTCCACCCTCCCCACCCCGGCCCTCGCGGGGATGAGGGCTGGTGGGGGTCCCTCTGCCCCCCGGGAGCGGGGAGTCCTGCACGTCACCGCCGCTGGCACCCAGAAATTTCTGCGTGACAAGGAGTCTTTACCCCCCCCCGGCCTTATCTCGGTGCCGCCCGGTCCGGGTTCAGAGTCCAGCCCCGACGCCCCATGGACCGGGTACCACGGGGCAACCCCACGGTGGGGGCACAGCCCGGAGGGTGACACCGGTACAAAGACCGGGATCGACCCCGGCCCGTCCTGGCACCCCCGAGCCAGGACATGACCCCTCCAAACCCCGGCGGAGCGTTCCCTTTGCCCTTGCCGGTTCCTGAGCCACAGGGAAGTTTTCCCCCCAGCCCTGCCATCCCCCCCCGGCGCTGTCTCCGACAGGGGATCCCGGTGTCCCGGCTGATGCTGATCCTGGGATAACTCTGGGAGGGCGGCCAAGCCCCGGTGCTGGCGACCACCGCGGCACCGGTACCCGCTGTACCGGTAACTGCGGCACCGAGAGACAACCACGGCACCGAGAGACAACCACGGCACCGAGAGACAACCACGGCACCGGCGACCGCGGCTCCGCGCCCCCCGGCTCGCAGGGGAGGACACCGGGGGTCTCCCCCGCAGCTCCATCCCCTCCCCTGCCCAGCCCCGCAGGTGCTGCGGGAGCTCAGCACCGACCCCTCGCACCGCACCGGGGCTGTGCCGGTGCCCCCGGGGGTCTCCATCCCCGGTGCCACCCCCCCGGGGGCGGCGGGGGCCGGGGGTGGCGGGTCGCCGGTCCCCGGTGCTCACCTGGGCGGGCGGCGGGCGGGCGGCGGGGGACGGTCGCATCCTGCCCGGTGGCAGCAGGAAGCGGAACACGGAGGGCGGTGCGGAGCCGCTCGGCTCTGCCCCCTGCTCCGTGGAGGACCGGAGCCGCCGGGATCGCCGGGAGCAGCCGGGATCGCCGGGAGCCGCCGGGATCGCCGGGACACCGAGCGCGGGCGGAGCCGCGGTCCCCGCACGGCACCGGGGCAGTTCCGCTCGCGGACCCCCGGAGTCCCCACCCGGGACCAGCCCGCGGGAAAAGGGACGGCCCGGGAGGGGTGGGGGGATTCCCGCGAGAGGCAGCACCTCGCGGGGCTCCCGGGGGTCACCAACCCACGGGGGTCCCGGGGCTGAGCATCCCTCGGGGATCTCAGGGGGTCACCACCCCACGGGGGTCTTGGGGCTGATCATTCCACGGGAATCTCGGGTTTCACCACCCCATGGAGGTCCCAGGGACCACCAGCCCATGGAGGACTCGGGACTGACCACCAATCCAAGGGGGTCCCAGGGCATTCCCGCCCCAGGATTTCCCTCACCCACCCCCCAGCTCTGTTTCCCTCTGCTCCATCAGACCCCCCCAAGCAGCCCCAGCCTCCCCCCACGCTCTCGAGGAGCAGGACCCCCCTCCACACCCCCCAAAATCCCAGAGAGGCTTCGGCATCTCCACACGGACACTTTAATGGACACTGGATCAGTGTTACAGCACATTCCCCCTCATCCTCATTCCAGGGGGCTTGGAGTGCTCAAAACCCTCCTGTGGCCCCCCCACCCATGCTCTTCCTGCTCCTCCTCCTCTGGCCAATCCCTGAAACCTTCCATCTCACCTTCAGAATATTCCCAGGAATATTCCCCCCACTGGGGCTGGGGGGCTGCAGGACCCTCAGTCCTGCCCCCAAAACTCCAACCCCTGATCCCCCCCTCCTGCACAGCCAGGGAAGGAGCCGATTCCCAGGGCCCAGAGTCAGTGATTCCCTGTGTCCTGCAGCTGGAGGAGCCGATTCCCGGGGTCCAGAGTCAGTGATTCCCTGTGTCCTGCAGCTGGAGGAGCCGATTCCCGGGGTCCAGAGTCAGTGATTCCCTGTGTCCTGCAGCTGGAGGAGCCGATTCCCGGGATCCAGAGTCAGTGATTCCCTGTGTCCCAGTCTGGGGGGGTCTCCCTGGGATCCCCCATGCCCCACAGCTGGGGAAGGAGCCAATTCCCACAGTCTGATCTCCCACATTCCAGGCTGGGGGGTGCTCCCCAGGCTCCCCCATGTCCCACATCCAGGGAAGCAGCCAGTTCCCGGTGCCAGCCATTCCCTGTGCCCTGGGGGGGCTCCCACAGTGGGGAAGGAGCCGATCCCAGGGCCCAGCATCAATGATTCCCCTTTCCCTGCTCCTGGGGGGGCTTCCCAGGCGCCCCCGTGTCCCGGAGCCGGCGGATGTGCTCATCCAGGAGCGCTGTGAGGAGGGAGGGCCCGCGCTGGAGCAGGGATGAGGTCTGGGAGGGCAGGAGGGCCAGGGCTCCCACCGTCTGCCCCTGGGAGGCCTCCAGGGAGGGCAGCTGGGCGAAGTTCTCCACTCCCTGCCGGCTCAGGATCGTGTCGTCGATGCAGGCGCCTGGAAAAGAGCAGGATATGGGATAACAGAGCATTCCACGAAGGAAATGTTTGCTCCTTCAGGCTCCCACCCCTCGTTTTCACGGCGATCCATCGGCTTGGACCCTCATTCCCAGCCCTGGAGGAGCCCAGCGCCGGGATCTGGGGAGCAGGGAATGCCCTCACCCAGGAGGTTGACCTGTGGAATTCCCTTCAGCACCCGCAGCATCTCCCGGGCCCGGGTCTCCGGGCTCACCAGCAGGATGTTGCGGCACACGAAGAGCGGGAGGAGGTTCCTGTACTTGGACTGCGCCAGCACCGGCCGGACAATCTGGAAAACGCCTTGGGAATGACGCCTGGAGCAGCCCAGGATGCACCTCTCTCCCCCCACACCTTCCCTCTGGGGTCGGCGCCCACCTCGTTGAGGACGAACTTGACCTCGATGTTGTGCTTGCGCAGGTAGTGGCGCATGGTGACCACGTCCTCGTCCGGCATGGAATTGTACTGGCACACGGCCACCATGCGGCTGCTCCGGAACGCCTGCTCCACCTGCCGCCGCAGCAGCCGCACGTAGCCGGACATAACGTCCTCCTGGGCGGGAGGGACACGGGGATACGGGGATACAGGAAGAGGGGGAATGGCTGCTGTGACCCCCCCACGGAGACCCGGCAGCTACTGGTGGGAGGTGATCCCATGGATCTCGAGGTGTTCTCATGGTCCATGAGGTGATCCCATGGTTCAAGAGGTGATCCCATGGATCTCAA
>NW_016690496.1:35055-36124 GCF_001604755.1 Lepidothrix coronata | reverse complement strand
GGTCCATGAGGTGATCCCATGGTCCATGAGGTGATCCCATGGTTCAAGAGGTGATCCCATGGATCTCAACGTGCTCCCATGGTCCATGAGGTGATCCCATGGATCTCAACGTGCTCCCATGGTCCATGAGGTGATCTCATGGATCTCAACATGCTCCTATGGTCCATGAGGTGATCCCACGGATCATGAAACACTGCCTGGATCTCAAGATGCTCCCATGGATCTCAAGACGCTCCCATGGATCATGAGATGTTTCTGTGGATCTCGAGACGCTCCCATGGATGGGAACCCACCTGGTTTCCAGCACCTGATGGGGCACCTCCCAGCCACCCACAGCATGCCAAAAAAGGGGATTACCCACCCCGGGAAGGTCTCACACCAGCTCCAGCCAGGCCGTCCCTGGTGTCCCGGGATTGAGGGAACCCTCCCCTCCCCAGACCCTGCAGACCCCGGGCAGGGCCCCTCCTCACCTCCTGCGGGCGGTCCCTGGGCGCGGGGAGGCAGTGGGGGGGCACGGCGGGCCGGGGGGGCACGTACTCGGTCACGGCCAGCAGCTTCTGCCGCTGGAAGTGCATCGCCTTCCAGTGCCGAGTCACCGCCTTGGAGCCGCGCCGGAGCAGCTGCAGCGCGGGCAGCCAGCCTGGGGGGAGCCGGGCACCCTTCCCATCCCCGCTCCCTGCCCCTTCCCATCCCCGCTCCCTGCCCCTTCCCATCCCCGCTCCCTGCCCCTTCCCATTCCCGGCCCCTGCCCCTTCCCATCCCTGCCCCTTCCCATCCCCGCTCCCTGCACCCTTCCCATTCCCAGCCCCTGCCCCTTCCCATTCCCGGCCCCTGCCCCTTCCCATCCCCGCTCCCTGCCCCTTCCCATCTCCGCTCCCTGCACCCTTCCCATTCCCGCTCCCTGCCCCTTCCCATCCCCGCTCCCTGCACCCTTCCCATCCCCGCTCCCTGCCCCTTCCCATCCCCGCTCCCTGCCCCTTCCCATCTCCGCTCCCTGCACCCTTCCCATTCCCGCTCCCTGCCCCTTCCCATCCCCGCTCCCTGCACCCTTCCCATCCCCCCTCCCCCC
>NW_016690496.1:31911-34060 GCF_001604755.1 Lepidothrix coronata | reverse complement strand
GGCATCGCAACAGCGCGGCCTGCGCGGGGCCGGGGGTCCCTGAGCCCCCAAACCTGGGCAACCAGTGCCCGGAGAGCTCCCTGACCCAACCCCGGGGGTCCCTGAGCCCCCAAACCTGGGCAACCAGTGCCCGGAGAGCTCCCTGACCCAACCCCGGGGGTCTCTGAGCCGCAAATCTGAGCCCCCAAAGCCCCATGGGACCAGGGGAGCCCCCCAGGAGTCTCTAAGATCCCCAGGCTGGGGGTCCTGGTCCCCGTGATCCCCCAGCTCCACTTTGGTGACTCCACAGCCCCCTAGATACAGGGACCCTCTGCCCCACCTGGTGGTCCCAGCTGTGACACCCCACAATCCCAACACTCCTGTCCCCACTGACCCCTCCCATTCTGCAGGTTTCTGGCCCCCCTTTCGCTCAGTCCCTTCCCCTTTCAACCCCCCCCAGACACCCACTCAAGGGCACGAGGAGGGGACAAGGACCCCCCCAGGCCACCCCCTGCCATGTCTGAGCAGGAGGAGAAAACCCTTTGTGGGGGTGAGTGAGACATTGTGGGGTGGGGGCTCCTCCCAGCAGGGAGGGGATGGGGGGGGCTGCACCCCCCAGCCTGGACCCTCACCCTGAGATCCCACAGACCGTGAGGGGACATCCCCAGGAGTGACCCTCAGCGACAGCCTCGTCCTCACCAGGAGCAGGTGAGGACCCCACGGACCTTGGGCTGGCAGGGAGGGGGCTCTGGGCACCCCAAAGACACCCCCCCCCCTCCATCCTTTTCCTCCAGATCCACGGAGCTGCTGCCCCCCTCCACCATCCGCCTGGACCGGGAGAACATCTCCTGCATCGGGAAGCTCCGGGATCAGGGAGGGATCCACAGCCTCTACCTGCAGCAGGTACGGAGCTGTGGGGCAGCTGAGACCGACCCTGGGCCTGGGGGGGACACAACCCCCCCCAGATCTCCTCCTGTCTCCCCTCCCCAGCATCCAGAGGGGAGGGAAAACAGTCTCCCTCCATCCGGGATCTGGTCCCAGTGACCACCCCCCACAGCCCCCACCCCAGAGGTCTCTGAGCCCCCCAAACCTGGAGGAAAAAGTGTTTCCCTCCCATCTGATACCAGTCCCACTGGAATTCCAGTGAGGGTCTGGGATCAGCCACCTGGTGTTTCCAAACCCCAAGGGTCCTCCTGAATTTTGGGGTCTCTCCATGTCCTCACCCCCGCAATTCCCTCTCCATGATCTCCCCTGTGGTGGGACATTCTACCCCCGATCCCAGGACGCTCCCAAAATCCCCAAATTTTTCATGCCACGGGAAAAACGCATTGTTATATTTAATTTTTCTATTTTCTACTTTATTTTCTGTTTCCTATCTTTATTTTCCAGAACAAAATTGAGAGGATCGAAAATTTGGGCTGTTTTCCCAACCTGAGGTACGGCAGCTCCTGCTTCCAGGGAAATGGCTTTCCATGGGCTCCCACCTTCCCTTGGCCAGGGAGGGGGCTCAAATTCCAGCCCCTGGGAGCTGTGACATCCCCCCCTCACCCTCCCTGTGCTCTCCAGGTTCCTCTGCCTGGCTGGAAACCGCATCCAGAGGGTGGAGAACCTGCAGCCCCTGCCTCACCTCTGTGCCCTGGACCTGTCCCACAACCTCATCCAGGTGCTGGACACAGGTGGGAAGCAGGAAGGGATGCTGGGGCTGCCAGTGTGTGTGTGGAATATTCATTCCCACCTTCCCTGCCTCAGTTTTCCTGGCTCTGGGGTGTCAGGGCTGCTCTAGGAGTCGCTTTGGGAGTGGGTGAAGAGCTGGGGGAGTTTGGGGGAGCAGGAATTTGGCTGGGCAGGGGTGGGGGGCTCAGGTCCCACCTCAGCACCTTTTGTCCTGGCAGAGGAGCTGCCCCGGAGCCTCCAAATCCTGGATTTAACGGGAAACGAGTGCACCCGGCAGCAGGGATACAGGTGGGTCAGGGGGGAGGAGGGGGAGAACAAGCCCCCCCCCAAAAAAACCCCCAGGGGAGCCTCTCAGCAGGGTACAGCCCCCCCAAACCAGGAGAAGCTTTGGGGTGAGCTAATTGTGGCCTCCCAGTGCCTAAAGATGGACAGAGACTTCGGAAAAGGGCCTGGAGTGACAGGACAAGGGGAATGGCTTCCCACTGCCAGAGGGGTA
>NW_016690496.1:29418-30988 GCF_001604755.1 Lepidothrix coronata | reverse complement strand
AGTGAGAGGCTGGGATGGATTTCCCAGAGAAGCTGTGGCTGCCCCTGGATCCCTGGAAGTGTCCAAGGGCAGGTGGGACAGGGCTGGGAGCAACCTGGGACAGTGGAAGGTGTCCCTGCCCGTGGCAGGGGGTGGGTGGTCTTCAGGATCCCTCCCAACCCAAACCATTCCACAAGACATCAAATCCAAACCCGCAAGCCCAGGGATGTGAATCCCTGTCCTGTGCCCGGGCTGGGGGTGAGCTGTGCAGGGGGGACACGGTGCCAGGGGGGTCGGTGCCACCTCAGGTGGGGGGGACATTGGCTCTTCCCTCATTTTTTCCAGGGAGCTGGTGTTGGGAGCGCTGCCCCACCTCCTGCAGCTGGATGCCCAGCCCCTCCATGGCAAGGAAGAGGAGGGAGGAGGCTCTTCCCGCGGCGAGGATGAGGATGATGAGCTGCTCCCCGAGCCCAGCGGCCCTTTCACCGTGGACAGAGGTGCCCAGGGGCCTGAAGGGGACACGTGGCACTCCCGGGGACAGGGGTGGCAGTGCCACATCCCCCCTAATCCTTCTCCCTCCTCGCATCCCTGGCAGGTTTCTTCGCGGATCTGCGCCGGGAGCTGGTCGGGCACTCCCAGCGGAGGAGGAGGGAGACGCTGGAGGAGCACCGGGCGCGGCTGGAGGAGCTGCAGGAACGCCGGGATCTGCTGCTGAGCCGGGATGGGGATGGAGCCCCCGGCCCCACAGCTCCGCAGCCCTGGCAGGGCCATTCCCGGCCCCGGGCACAGCCAGGGACACCCCTCCGGGGATCCCGCGGGTCCCAGCGAGCTCCTGGTGGTGTCCAGTCCCGGAGCAAAGCTCTGGAGAAGGAGACTGGTGCCAAAGGAACAGGGAATAGGCAGTTATCCCAAATATCCCTCAGCAGCGCGGCACCGCACGGCCCCGAGTAAAGGTTTTGTTCCCACCCCAATCCCGTGTGGATGCCGTGGATCCCCCACCCTGCAGCCATCCCGGGGGCCTGGCACAGGCAGGGCTCCAAATCCCACTCCATATCCCTCTCCTTCCCCCTGCACCTCATTCCAGGCCATGGACACATCTCAGTGCTTTTCTCCAGGGTAAATTAGGGCCTGGAGGTCCCACACCCCCAGGCAGGGCTGGAGGAAGCAGGGAGCCAGGGCTGGACACCAGGAATGTTTTCTCATTCCCTACCCAGGAGCAATTCCAGGGGGGAAGCCAAGCCCACCCACCTGTGGGGGGTTTATGTGTAAAACTTCAGCTCTGCCTCCACGCAGTCGAAGAAGAGGTCGGCCAGTTCCTCGGGGTGGGGGGTCTCTGTCCCCTCCAGCAGCGCCTTCATCCCCTCCAGGCCCTGCTTCTCCAGCTCCTGCAGCGTCTCCAGGAGCTTCTGGCCCTGCTCCTGTTGGGATCGGGGAGGGAGAAGAGTTCAGGGAATCTGATCCTCATCACAGGGGTCAGCACGAGGGTCCCAGAGTGGGGAGGGGTCTGTGGGGTCTGTGGGATCTGCGAGGTCTGTGAGATCTGCAGGGTCTGTGGGGTCTGTGGGATCTGCGGGGTCTGTGGGATCTGCGA
>NW_016690496.1:24484-25718 GCF_001604755.1 Lepidothrix coronata | reverse complement strand
CCCGCCATCCTAAACCCGGCAGAGGGGCGGGGGGGGGGGGGACACCCCGGGGGGATGTCACCCCCTTGTGCCTGTCCCGGATGTGTCCCCAGGATCCCTTTGGGGCCGCACCTGGGGGGTCTGTGGGATAACGCGGTCCCTGAAACCGGGGGGACACATCAGTGACCCCACGGTGGGGTGGGCACCGGGGACACCCCCCCCGGGACTCCGCCGCTCCGGGCAACCCACCCCTCCACCCAGTCACCGGGACATCCCCGCACCGACCGCGGACGGGACCCCCTCCCGCCCATCCCTGGTGACCAGGGACCCCCGGGACCCCCCATTCCCACAGACCTGCTCCTGCTCCCGCAGCGCCGCCGCTGCTCCCGGTCCCGCCCCTCCCGGTCCCGTCCCGCACCGTCCGTGCGACGGCGGCGCCCGGTGGTCGGAGGCCAAACGGCGGGGACCGGGACAGATACCGGGACAGACACCGGGACCGGCACCGGGACAGACACCAACACCGGGAGCCGCGTGGGGAGGGGGGACTGACACCGGCACCCGCATCCGCGTGGGATGGGGAGGGATCGGCCCCCAAAGACCCTGGGGATGGGGGTCCCAGGTTTCCCCTTCCCGTAGGGCAGGGACGAGGCGCCCGGGTATGAGCTGGGGAGGGTCCCGTGGGGCAGCACAACCCCCTCCCGTGGGCAGTACCCCCGTGGGCATCACCCCGCGTGGGCAGCGCCCCGCCCGCCCCGCGCTATGCGGGCGGACCTGCCGGGCAGCGCCCTGCCCGCGGGGGGACCCCGAGCACCCGCCCGGCGCGGGGGGGGGTGGTGGGGTGCGGGATGTGACCCTCGTGGGGGGCTCAGCTGATCCTCAGCCGGGTCACCCCCACCCAGCACCCTCCAGCAACCCTGTCCTGAGCAGCCCGGGAGGCCCAAGGGCAGGGTGGGGGTCGGGGTGCTGGACCCTTGGACTCCTTGGCAGGGTTGATTTGGGGTATTGGACCCCTGGATGATTTGGATTTGGGGAGCCGGACCCCAGGGTCCCTTGGCAGGGATGGTTTGGATTTGGGGTGCCAGACCCTTGGGTCCCTTGGCAAAGATGATTTGGGGTTGGAGTATTGGACCCCTGGGTGCCTTGGCAGGGATGATTTGGGGTTGGAGTATTGGACCCCTGGGTGCCTTGGCAGGGATGATTTGGGGTTGGAGTATTGGACCCCTGGGTGCCTTGGCAGGGATGATTTGGGGCTGCA
>NW_016690496.1:17768-22706 GCF_001604755.1 Lepidothrix coronata | reverse complement strand
CCCCCCCCCAAAGCTCCCCCTCAGGTCCCGGGTTCAGCGTCTCCTTCTGTGTCCAAGGGGTTCTGCCAAAATCGGGGTGTAAGACCCCGAAGGTCTAAAAACCGAGTTTCGTGGACCCCCAGCCAGGGGTGCAGGACAGACACGGGGCCCCCTGGGGACAGGGCATCGACCCCAGGGGAGGAAAAATACGGGGTCCCTGCTGGGGGATGCCCAGCGGGAGATACGGGGACCCGGGAAGGGACAGCTATGGGGTCCCCGGGGGGACAGGCAGCATGCACGGGGGGGGCAGGCAGAGATTCCCTGGAGATACGGGACCCCCGGGGGGGGACGGCTACGGGGCCACGGGGGGACAGGCAGCATGCACGGGGGGAGGCAGAGATTCCCTGGAGATACGGGACCCCCGGGGGGGGACAGCGGGGGTCCCCTGTGCTGTGGGGTCCCCGAGGGACCTGCAGCACGCACAGGGGGGTGGCTGCGGCCCCCGGGAAGGGCCGGCAAGGGGTGGGGGACAGGCAGCTCGGCCCCCCCAGTCCCGGGGTCCGCGGGCAGGGCCGGCCCCGCGGTGCCCGGGGGGGCGGGCGGGGGTCGCGGGGCAGCGCGGCCGTGCCAGGCCGGAGGAATGCGGCCGCCCCGGCTCTCCCGGGCCCGCGGCCGCCCCGGTGCTTCCCGCCCGGGGCCGCGGCGGTGGGTGTGGGAAAGCTGCGGGTGTGCGCTTGGGCAACGGCCCCGCCACGCACCCCGCGGCCCCCGCAGCCCCCCGAGCTCCCCGCGGCTCACATTCACGCAGGACTTCTTTGTTTTCCCCGTTTTAGCCTCCGTTCGGGCCAAAACAACAACAACAAAAAAAAAGGGCTTCACATCCTCAAGCTCCCGGCCCAGGAGGGGCTCCCAGGGGTGCGGGACCACCCCCCGGCCCAGCATCTCCAGCCGGGGCGGGGGGCTGTGGGCAGCCCCCGCCCCGCGTGTCCCCCACGTGCCAAAAACTCGTGGGGAGATCAGGAAAGGGGTTGGCACGGGGTGGGAGGGGGGGGCTGAGCCCGCGGTGCCACAGTTTGGAGGGGATTGCGGGGAGGGGGCCGGGGGGCTGCGGCCGCCCTCCCCGAGCGGCGGCTCCCGGGTTTCTCCTCTCTCCCTTTCTCCTTCTCCTTCCTCCCCTTTGGGCTGGACGTGCCCGGGCAGCGCCTGCTCCTTCGGCTCCCATTGATGTTCCTCCCAAACAGCCCCGCCGCCTGCCAGCAGCCTCCCGAAAAAAAAGATTTGGGAAGCCGGGGGAGGATAGGGGGGGGAAGAAGAGAAGAACCGGGGCGGGAGAGCGGGAGCGGGACAAGTGAAACCGCCTCGGGGCAGCTCCGGCGCTCCCCAAACGCCGCAGCGGGGGCCGGGGCTGTGCCACCAGCCTTGTCCCCCCCTCCTCGCCACCGCCCGCGGCACAAGGGGCCAGCCCTGCGCCCACCCCCCCCTCACACACACCCCAAATCCCTTCGGAGACCGGCCCCGAAGGGTCCCCCCGGTCCTCCCCGCCTCCATCCGTGTGTGTGTCCCCCCCCCCGGGGCTCAGCGGCTCAGTTTGTGGGGGCGGCGGCGTTGCCCCCCTCGGGCTCCCTCTTGCCTCCTCCCTTGGCGGCCGACGGGTCCCCGGCGCCCTTCCCCTCGGGCTCGGCCCCGTCCTTGCCCCCGTCGTGGGTCTTCATGTGCTTGCCCAGGTGGTCGCTGCGCATGAAGACGCGGCCGCAGACGGGGCAGGCGAACTTCTTGGCGCCGGTGTGGGTCTGGAGGTGCCGCTGGAGCTCGTCGGAGCGGGTGAAGCGCTTGCCGCAGAAGAGCCAGTTGCACACGAAGGGCCGGTCGCCGCTGTGCCAGCGCAGGTGGGCTTTCAGGTGGGAGGTCTTGGCGTACGCCTTCCCGCAGCCCGGGATGTGGCAGTTGTGCAGGTGCTTGCGCTTCGCCCCCTCGGGGCACGGGCCGCCCCTCTCGGCCTCCTGGCAGTTGGGGCAGCGACAGGCCGCCTGCCCCCCGCCCCTGGGCACGGCCCGCCGGGCGCCTTTGGGACGCCCCCCGCCCTCCGCCTCCGGCCCCCGCGGCTCCGGGGGACCCTCCAGCGCCTTCGCCCCCTCGGCGCCCAGGAGATGCTGCGCCGGCGGCGGCAGGAGGTGGGCGGGGGGCGCGCAGAGCTGGTGCTCCCCCCCGGGGCCGTACCCCCCCAGGGCCGGCGGCAGCCCGGGGTGCGCGGGCACCTGCAGCCCCCCGCCCTGCCCGGGGGGCAGCTCCATCCAGCTGGCCCCGGCGTGGAGGTCCCACCAGTTGACTCCCCCTCCTTCCTCGCCGGGGGCTCCGGGGTGGGGGGGCCGAAACCAGGGCTCGTAGGGGTGCGCCATGTCCGGGGGGGCCGGCAGCAGCTTGGCGTAGGCGCCGGGGGCGGCGGGGCCGTCGGGGGGCAGCTCTAACCTCGGGGGGCCATGGGGCTCGTAGGCGCCGGGGGCGGCGAAGGCGGAGTCGTCGGGCCCCGGCAGCGGCAGCTCCGGGGGGGGCAGCGGGGAGGCGAAGTCGGGGGCTCCCGGGGCGGCGGGGGCGTGCGGCTGGAAGGGCTGGAGCGGCTGCAGGTCCAGGTGGGTCGGGGAGGCGCGGGGCGCGTCCGAGGGCTGGGATCCCAGGGAGCCGCAGACCGCCGTCAGCATCGCGGGGCGGCGGCGCGCACAGACCTGCGGGGCCGAGGAGGGGTGGGCGGGGAGGGGAGGGGGGGAAGAAGAGGTGTGAGAAGAGGGGGGGACAAATCTCCGCACCCCCCCCTCCCCGCCCCTCCGCGCACCGGCAGCGTCTCCCGCGCCCATCACCCGCCTTTTGGGGGTCACCAAACCGAGGGGGGTTCGCTGCTCTGCAGCCCGATGTGACACCAGGATGGTGGCGCCGGTCTGGGGGGAGCCAGCCCTTAACACCCGTCCCTTATGGACCCCGCGCCAGCCCTTGGTGGTGACGGTGGGTCACGGCCCAGAGGGGTCGGTGGCTAATTCCAAAATCCAAGGAAACCGGCAGCCCCTGCCTTGTCACCCCCCAGGCCGTGTCCCCCAACACCCAAGGGGACGTGAGTGGCATCCCCAAGCCCATGTCCGGACAGCACCCACGAGACCACCTTGGCTCTCCCGCCCTTCAGCCGGGCTGGGAAACCATCGCCCCCCTCCCTGCTCCTGCCCTAATCCCGGCTGGAAGCCCCCGGGCGTTTTTGGGGGCTGGTTGGCAGCGGGATGAGGCGGAGGAGCCCCGGGCAGGGCCCGCGGCAGCCCTTTGAAGGCGGGCTCTGGGACCCCCCCGGGGCACCCGCTGCACCCCCAGACCCCCGGGCGGCCGCTGCCTCCCCGGCAGGGCGGCCGTGACTCAGCGGGAGCTTTGCAAACCCCACTGGGGACGGGCCCCACCCCGGTGTCGAAATCCACCTGCCGCCACCGGCTCCCGCCCCCCGACTTCCCACCGGCGCCGCGGGGAGGGGTGGCCGAGACCCCCCCTCACCAAAAAACTGCTCCTGCCACCATCTCCTTCTCCCAGCCACCCCCCTCCCCGCTGTTCCCCCCGACCCTTCACACACACACACACCCCAGCCCGTGTGGGACAGGGACAGACCCTCAGGGAGACACTCGGAGCGTGCTGGAAGCTTTGGGGTGGGGGATCCCCCGAACAAAGGGGCCGGACCCCCAGAGCCCCCCCGATCCCCAGCACTGAGTCTGGGGCAGGGAGGCTGCCCAGGAAGACCCCCCAGCTGTGTGGGGACACTGGTTTCCCCTGCCAGGTGTCACCCAGGAGGGCAGGGGGATCCCAAGCATCTGGGTGGGAATTGGGGGGGTCCCAAAATCCCCCAACAGAACCCATCTCTACCTGTGCTACCAACACCTGTGGGGGCTCAGCCTCGAGCTGGTGCTGGGATGAGCCCCCTGGGGTGGCAGCCTGAGCAGGTTTTTGGGGTCCTGCTCCCCAGCTGGAGCTCAGCTCTGCCCACCCCAACCCTGGGGACCATCCTGGGGGTGTCAGGAGAGGGTTGGCACCAAGAGGGTCCATCACTTCCACCCATAGAAATCCCCAGCGGGGTCCTGAGCCCCCCAGCCCTCTGCTCCCTTTGGGTGCAAAATTGGGGTCAAACCCACAAAACCCCACAGTGACAGCCTGTCACGGGGCTTTGGGGTGGCAGCTGGAAGGCACAGGGCCCCCCCCGGGTCTGGGGACACAGGGGACATGGCAGGGATGTCTCCCAGCCCCCCAACCACGATGGGAGGGGAGGGGACCCTCTGTGGGGTCCCGGGGAGGTCCCCCTTGACACGGCTCCAGCACAGCCACTCCATGGCTCTCCTGGCCCCACTCCCAGCAGTCCCCCTCGGCTCAGGGGTCCCCCCAGGCCCCCCAGTGCAGCCCCACCCCGACCAGTCGCACCATCCCCACCTTCCCCACCCCCCTCCCAGCCCCAACACCAGCAAACAAGGACCACTACTGGGATGGGGAAGGGGGAAAGCACCGGGAGCACCCCCCGCCACGGGCCTGCCCCAGCCACGCGCGGAGCCTTCCCGGGACATTTTTCCATGCGGGAAGGATGACAAAAGTCCCCAGGGGGGCCCCCAGCGTCCTTCCTCCCTCCCTCCCTCCCTGGCGGGGCCCGACGACGCGCTGGCCATTTCACCGCAGGGAAACTGAGGCAGCGGCGGGTGAAGCGTCCCGTGAGTCACGGCCCGGGCTGGGCACAGGCGGCCCGGCCCGTCTCCCAGCCCCGCCGGTGCCTCGCCCCGCGGCGGGGCCGGGCGGGCGCCGCTGCCCCCCAGCACCGGGAGCCCCGACGGGTGGGCCGGGGGCGGCGGCGGTGGGTTTCCGAGGGGGATATCGCGGGTTTGGGGGCGTGCCGGGGGCTCGGGGGGATGCGGCGGGTTCGGGGGGATGCCGCGGGTTCGGGGGGATGCCGCGGGT
>NW_016690496.1:11726-17452 GCF_001604755.1 Lepidothrix coronata | reverse complement strand
CGGGAAGGGGTTTCAATCCCGCGGGAAGGGGTTTCAATCCCACGGGAAGGGGTCTCAGTCCCGCGGGAAGGGGTTTCAATCCCGCGGGAAGGGGTTTCAATCCCACGGGAAGGGGTCTCAGCCCCGCGGGAGGGGCCTTCGCGCTGTAAATTGGGGTGGGGGGGGACACATCGGGGCGTCCCGGGAGGCGGCGGGGCCGGCAGCCCCGGGGCTCGGTGGCCACTGGACGCGGCGTTTCGGCGAGTAGAGACTTGCCGGGGCCGGAGCGGGCGGCCCGTTCCCAGCCGTCGGTCAGGGGCAGACGGGACCCTCCCGGAGGGTCCCGTCAGGGATCCCCCGCGGTCCCGGGGGTACCTACGGGTCTAGCGGCGGCAGCGAGGTCCCGGTGGGTCCGTCCTCATCGGCGTGGCGCGGGCGCTGCTTCCCGAGGGGACCCCGAGGGACCCGCGCGGCTCCCCAGGGACGGGGCACCCACTGGGCCGGGCGAGCAGGAATGGCCGGGTCCCAGCCCGGCCGCCGGCTCTTCCCTCCGCCCCCCCGCCCAGCTCCACCCCCGGCCCCGGTGATTTTAACCCTTGGAGGCAGAGCCCCAGCCCCGCCGCTTGACAGGAGCCGGCTCCGGTCCCAGGATCCGGCGGATGAAAGCGGAGGGAGGGGACGGGAAGTTCGCAGCAGACACCGCAAACAGGGGGGTAATTAAAGAAGAAAGAAACAACCGCCTCCCTCCCGCGCCCGTGGCCGCCTCCTCCTGCCACCCCCCCGCCACCCCCGGGGACCCCCGGGCACCCCTCCTGTCCTCCCGCCCGGGGGTGACACACAGACGTGCCCCACCTTCCTCCTGCCACCCCTCCCGGGGTCCCCCCGTCTGTCTCCCCACTCCGGGGGTGTCACACCGAGGTGACCGCTGCTCCTGCCCCCCAGAGGTGTCACCTGTCCCCGTGGGGGGCTCAGTGCCCCCCCGTTGTGGCTCAGCCCTGTGCCGTGGGATAAATGGGACGGGGACGGACACAGGGGACAAGTTTTGGGGCCGGAGCTGGACCCGCGGCAGGAGGGAGTGGGATGATCGTTGCAGGACCCACCACGACCCAAATGGGATTTGGGGCACCCCCAAAGGGACCGGGAGGTGCTGGGCTACCCCATCCCTGCTCAGCCGTGGGTGTCCAACCCTCCCCGTCCCCCGTGTCCCCCCCGAGGCTGCCGAGAAACCCCGGGACTGCCGGGTGACAACACCAGTGGAGCCACTTAATCACCGGCGCGTCGTGTCCCCATTTCCACAGCCAAACCCCCGGGGCCTGGCTGGGGGCGGCCACAACCGCGCGGGGACCCTCGGTGGAAGCCCCCCCTGCCCCGAATCCCACGGGAAAAGGCTCCGGTGCCTCTCCAGAGCCGGGACCGGGCCGGCAGCGCCGCGATCCCGGCGTGCCCACACCTCCCGGCGAGCCTGCCAAGCGCCCGGCCGGGCGGAGGGTGCAGGGAACTCCTTCGCCCCGGGGAAAACTCTCCTGGTTTTCATCATCCCAGGGAATGGCTCCACCGCCGCCGCCGCCACCAAAACGCGGCCGCCCGTGGGGTGAGCGTGGCACCACGGCCTGGCTGGGGCAGGAACGGGGATGGAGCTCCTGGGATGGGGACACCGGGATGGGGACACTGGGATGGGAAACACAGGGTGGAGACTTTGGGATGGGGACACCGGGATGGGGACAATGGGATGGGAAGCCCGGGTTGGGGACCCCGGGATGAGGACATTGGGGTAGGGACCCCCGGGATGGGGATCCCAGGGTGGGGACACTGGGATTGGGACCCCAGGGTGGGAGCAGCGGGATGGGGGCACTGGGATGGGGGCACTGGGATGTGAAGGGGCAGGACAAGCAGCTGAGGGGGTTTGGCAGGGCAGAGGAGGGGGGAACACACACAAGTGCTCTGTGGGGCACGGGGGGGATGGGGGTGATGTGGGGGGACCCCAACCCTCAGGGTCTCGCTGCCTCTCCTCCCTTTCTGCCTGTCTGGGAGGATCCAGGGGCCATTCCCGGGGCTCCGGGGGAAGGGGGATTCCAAGTGTTATTGGGGCTGGGGTGGTGGCCCTGGGCTCCCTGGCTGCCCCTCTGGTTGCCAGACTGTGGCCACCAGCATCTCTCTGGGGCTGGGAGCAGTTTGCTCCAGGCACTGCCCGACCCCCATCCCGATCCCCAAAACCCATCCCAAGCCCCATTCCAGGCTCCATCCCAAGCCCCAGCCCCACAGGCAGCGGGGACCCCATGGTGGCAATGCTGTCCCAGGTGTCCCCCAGCCTCCAGCTCCCCCACAGCCACCAGGAACAACCTTCCCTGTGCATCGTGCACATGTGGCACGTCCCCTGTCCCTTCCCTTCGGGGTCTCCTCCCAGTCTCCCCAGTGCTTCAGGGACTGGGCTGGCGGGAGGGAGACGTGTCCCTGCCCGGGGATCCCAGCTGCTGGATGGCTCCTATCCCAGCTCTTCCCAGCGTGGCTCCTCTCCAGGGAGGGATGTGGGACACACAGTGTGTCTCCTGCAGGGACAGGGATCTGGGAAGGCCCTGACCCCCCTAATCCCACTGGCACCGGACCCCAAGGCCCCGCCCGGGACCCTCCAGACCCCTCCCAAAACACCCCGCAGGAGATGCTGGGATGTGTGGCTGGAGGGGGCAGTGGCTCAGGTCTGTGAGGAGCAGGGAGGGAGGGATTTGGGGGGGCCGGGAATCTGGGGGGGACTCCTGGAGCCCCCTGAGCAGGGCTGGAGCCTCGGCTGGGACCACAAACGGGGAGGGAATTGCGGCGATGCCGGAGCATTCCAGGGGGGATCTCCTCTGTCTGCAACCCTGAGCCGTGCCTTGAAATTACAACTAATTACAGAGCTCATTTGCATAAATTATAAGGCAAGAGGCAAACGCCTCCAACCCCTCGCAGTGATCAGGCAGCAGGAGCCGCTCCGGGAAGGGATGGGAGGGGACCGAGGGGTGACTGGGGGGGTTCTGGGTCCTGCCGGAGCCGGGGTGGGGGCAGGAGGGGTCGGTGCTCCCCAAAAACGCAGCGGGACCCCGTGTGAGGGTGGGCACGAGGCAGCAGCGACCCCCTCCTACCCCCCCGAGCTGCCCCCGGAGCTGGGCACAGCCTGGTCCTGCCCGGGGGAGGGGGGACAGGACCCTCGATGTGCCCCGTGGGTGATGGAGGGGGGTGGGAAGGGCTGGCACGGGGCAGGGGCGGTGCCGGATTGGGGTTGGGGACACCCCTGTCCCCAGGGAAATAGGGGTGGGGGATGAAGGGAGAGACAAAGAGATGGAGGGATGGAGGGAGAGAGAGATGGAGGGAGAGAGGAGAGTCACCTCCCGGTCCCCCAGGAGCAGGGGGACTGAGGGATGGAAGAGCAGGGATGTCCCCCCAAGCTCCACGGGGACAGAGGGACACCCGAGCCCCCTCCCAGCCCTGGGGGCCGAGCACTTCAAACGCTCCCGGCTCCGGAAAGGGCGGCAATTTCCTGCTCTGCCATAAAACAAATTGGGGGGGGGGGATCGGAGGGAGGAGGAGCGGGGTCGGGGCATGTCCGTGCAGGGACGGGGGACAGAGGGTGTCACATCCACGCGTGTGACCCCCCCCGGTGCGCCGCGTGCCTGTGAGCACGTCCCTGTGCACCCCCCGCACCCGTGGGTGGGTGCTGATCTCGGGGTGCCCCGGGGGGGTAACCCCGGGGGGGTCTGCAGCGGGTGCCACGGGGCTGCGCCGTCTGGGTCGCCCCGTCCCGAGGGGACACCCCCGGGGGCGGCCGCGGGGCCTCAGACGGGGAGAGACACTCCGGGATCCTCCCCGGAGGTTTTGGGGGGGCCCCACCACACCCAGACAGCCCCGAGGGGGTGACGCTGGGGTGATGTTGAACCCCCCCCGAGGTGCTGGCGGGAGCCTTGGGGGGGACCCCGAGAATGCTGGGGGTGGCACGGTGGGCACGGTGCCAGCTGGGTCAGGGACGGTGGTGGCACTGGGTGGTCACAGCCCTCGTGGGGTGGTCACAGTCCCCGTGGAGGGGCCACAGTCCCCGTGGAGGGGTCACAGTCCCCACGGGGGTGGCACAGTGACCATGGGGTGATCACATCCCCACAGGGGTTTCACAGCCCCCACGGGGTGGTCACAGCCCCCTCTGGGTTGTCACAGACTCCACTGGGTGGCCACAGTCCCAAGGGATGTCCCCACGGGGTGGCCATAGTCCCATGGGATGGTCACAGCCCCTTTTTGGGGTGTCACAGCCCCCACGGGGTGACCCCACTTCCCACGGGGGTGTCACACTCGCCCTGGGGTGCTCCCAGTAAACGGTGGGACACAACCCTATCCCTGTCCCCAAGCTGTGCCATCATGGGGACGAGGACCCAGCCCAGTGCCAGCCGTGGTGTCCCGGGGAACGGTTGGCACCCCTGGGAACGGCTGGCACCCCCGGGAATGGCTGGCACCCCTGGGAATGGCTGGCACCCCCGGGAACAGCCGGCACGGCGCTGCCCACCTGCTCCCCGAGGACAAGGGCACCTGCCTGCCTGGCAGAGATTCCTATCGGGATTATCGCGATGGGATTCCCGTGCCCGCAGTGCGTGCCAGGTCACGGCGTGCCCGGAGGGAGCAGTTTCCTCACGGGGAGCAGGAATTACTGTCGGGACTCGACCTCTCCGCGACGCGGCGACGGAGCTGCCGGCTCGGAGCGGGGTTAAATGGGAGCCTTAATTTGGGGTTTAATTAGTCCCGTGTTAATCTCGCCGCCGTATCTGCTCCCGGCCGGCCCGGCTGTCAGTCAGGGCATGGGGAAACCTGCCTGGCACGGCGCGGGGAGCGCCCGGCAGCGCCCGCCCGGGACGGGGCACGTGGAGGCAGCGGGAATGGGGGCGTGGGGATGGAGCGGGGACGGGCACAGGGACACGCGGCTGCAGCGGGGAGGGGACACCGGCCTGCTCTGGGGACAGGGACGTGGCTGCACCGGGAATGGGGCACAGGGATGTGGTGGGGATGGGGAGCGTGGATGCAGATGGAACGGGGATGTGGGGATGGATCGGGGGTGGGGACAGGGACACCGGGCTGCTCTGGGGACGTGGGGACGTGCAGGCACATCGAGGACAATTCCTGGCTGAACTGGGGACAGGGACGCGCGGCGGCACCGAAAACAGGGATTTGTGGCCGCACTGGGAACGGGCACGTGGATGCAGCGGGAAGGGGGATGTGGGGTCGCATCAGGGACAGGGAAAGGGACACGGGGCTGCGCTGGGAACGGGAACACGGGTGCAGAAGGAATTGGGACATGTGGATGCACCGGGGACAGGGACACCGGGCTGCACCAGGGACACAGGGACTGGAAACAGGGACACGCGGTGGCTCCAGGGACAGGGAACTGGGCTGGGAAGGGTGAAGGGCACAGGGCCAGGCTGGCAGTGAGGAGGTGCTGCAATTCCCGTCACTGAGCGTGGGCTCGGGCACAAATCCCACTGGCAAAGGGCACGGGGTGGGTGGCAGGGGGCTGGGGACAGGGACAGCAGGGCTGGGGACTGCAGGGGGTGGCGTGTCCTCACCCCCTGTCACAGCTCTGGGTCCTCCAGGTGAAGCCTGACCAGGGTCCTCACTGTGTGTCCCCATGTCCCCATCCCAGCCTTGCTGTGCCAACCTGTCCCTGTCCCCCTCTCACTGCACAGCCCCTTGTCCCTGTGTCCCTGTGTCCCTGTGTCCCTGTGTCCCCATTTCCTTGT
>NW_016690496.1:6829-9994 GCF_001604755.1 Lepidothrix coronata | reverse complement strand
GTCAGTGATGAGTGGGGGGGTCCCAAGGGGTCGGTGATGGGTGATGGGGGCCTGGAGGTGCCCCCAGGGATCGTTGATGGGAGGAAAGGGGGGAAAAGGGGGTCCAGGCCCCCCCCGGGGGTTCCCCGGGACTCCCCCCCACTCTCGGGGGGACTCCGTGACGTCATCAGCCCCAAACGGCTCGCCCCTCGCCTTTCACCAATCACAAGCGTGGCTCGGCATAGTCGCGCCTTCCATTGCCTAATCTGCCTGTCAATCAAACTGCCTGTGACCAATCGCGAGGCGCGTTTTGGTCAGGTCCCACCCGCGAGGAAGTTGCGACCCCCCCCGCCCGCTGTCACTCAACTAGCGGACGCGCACAGCCTGGCCTCGCGCCCATTGGCTTCGTGTGCTGTCAATCAAAAATCCGCTCTTCCATTGGCTCCCCGAGTCCGTCCGTCACCGCGGCGCTCCGCTTTCCATTGCAAGGCGGAGCTGCCTATCAACCAGCGACCCTTAGCGGATTGGCCGTTCGTCCTCCATCTCTCCACCGATTGGCCAGCGCGGCAGCGAGCCGGACGGGGATTGGCTGCGATGCCGCGGCGGGGCGGGGCGCGCAGGGCGGTGCCCGGAGGACGAAGATGGCGCCGTGAGCGGGTCGGAGCCGCCGCCGCCCCCCCCGGTCAGTGCGGGCCGAGCGGGGCCGGGGGGTGGCCGGGGCGGGGGCTGCGGGGTCGGGCACCCCCCGGTGGCTCCCACGGCCCGCCCGGATCGAGCCGCCGTCCGGGAGGGCCGCGCTTCCGGCGCCGTTGGCCCGGTCGGGGGCGGGCCCGGGCCCTCGGACCCGCCTCCCCCGGGACCCGCCGGGAGGGGCCGTAGGGGGGCCCGGGGTAGGGAGGGGGGTCTGTGGGGTCGTGGGGGGTCACCTGGGGATGGGAGGGGTCAGGTCTGAGGGTCCCCGGGCCGAGGATGCCCGGGATGCTCTGATGGTCCCCGGGGATGGGAGGTGGCTGTGGCGGGGGGTGCCCGGGATGCTCGGAGGGTCCCCAGGGGTGAGTGGGTCAGTTCTAGGTGTCCCTGGGGATGGGGGTCCCCAGACTGGGGGTCTCCGGACCACTGAGGGGGTCTCTGGAGATGGGGGGGTCAGGTCTGGGTTTAGGGGGGATTCATCCCCCTAGTGGGATTTGGGCAGGTTCCCAAGGTGGGATTCATCCCCATGGGGGGATTTGGGCAGGTTCCCAGGATTTAAACCAACACCCTCCCAAATCCCGGGTTATTCCAAGATTTCCTGCCGTTGAGATGTAAATCCGCAGGTGCTTGAGCTCCTCTGGGCTCTGAGTGCCCGTTTTCCCCTGTTTTTCCCTGGCAAACAAACGGAGCTGCTCCTCTTGGATTCGTTTTTCCCGTAGCTGTGTTTGGATCCAGAATCCCGAGGGTTTTTTTTTTTGGAGGGGGGAGTTGCTGAGTTTTCCATGGATTTTTAGGGGGCTCCGATTCACCTGGAATCCAATACGAGCGAGGCACACACAGGGGGATCCCACTGGATCTTATCCCTCTTTATTTGTCCGGGATAATGGGATCTGTCCCGGGCTGTGTCTCTGTCCTGCTTTGCAGTCAGGGCTGTTAATCCCCAGCTCGGCCCTAATCCTGCTCAAAGGGAGGGTGCAGCCCTGCAAATTCCCTGCTTTTCTGGGAAGAAAGCTCCAGGTTTTCCAGGACAAACATTCCCTTTCATCCCAGGCCAGCGCTGGGCACCAATTCCATCATTCCCAGGAGGCTGCAAGGGAATGGGAATTCCTTTGCCAGGGAATGAGGTGACTCATCCCCAATTCCCAGGCTATTCCAGGAGCCTGGGACTCCCACCTGGCTCTTCCCAGGGATTTATGTGCTGTGGGAGAGCCTGGAAGGGAGCCTTGGACCTGGTGCTGGCCCAGGGAAGACTCCACATTCCCAGGGGGGAAAGTGTGTCCTGGGATATCCCAGGGATGTGGTGGGAGCTGGGGGCTCTTCCCTGTGGTTTCCTTGGAATTCAGGCTGCCTGTGACACTGGGGGGTGTGATGGGGGTAAATCCCAGCAGGCTTCCCAGGGATCCACAGCTTTTTCCAGGAGCTTTGGCTGCTCCTCCATCCCTGGACATCCAAACTTCCCTGTAATCCCATTCCTCTGGACATCCAAACTCTCGATAAATACCACCAGGCTGCATTTGAGATGCCCTGAGTGATCCCAAAGCATCTGCATCCCTCAGCTTCCCTGTTTGGAGTCAGGATGTTGCCAGCAGTGGGAATAAAGACCGTTCAAGCTCAGACATGTCCTCCCTGGCACCTGCTCCAGGGAATTTTTCTGGAGCAGCTGCCGGATGGGGAATTCACCAAGGGAAATGTCAAAGCTGAGATGTCTTCAAATCCAGAACAAAAGATTCAGCAAGTTTGTGAGGATTTAGGGGCCTCTTTCCCTTGGTTTAAACCTATTAATGTTAAAAAAACCCATGAATCTTTCCCAAAAACTCTTATCCTTTTGGGATTCCCCAAGTTGGAAAAACAGGCAGCAAGGGGTGGAAAGGGGGAGATTTTGGCTCTGTGGGCACAAATCTTCTTCTGCTTTGAAGAGTCCTCTTTTTTTGGGGAGGGGGGGTCTCTGTCAGCCCAGGGGAGTTTTGTGGCTTCAGGAATGGGGTGCAGGAAAACGAGGGTGTGGAAAACAAGGGAATGCTGCCTGGGAATTCCCTCGGCTGGCAAACGGAGCGTGGGGAGGTGGTGACACGTTTCTACAGCCCCTTTGTCACCCCCCCCTCCGAAGGACTGGGTGAGGTGGGTGGCACAGGGAGAAGGGGAGGGGTACCAGGAGGATCCCATGGGATTGGGGGGTCTTGGAATGGGCTCCCTGGGCTGATCCATGTGCTCTCTCCCGGCAGCTCCAGGGCCAGCATGGCCGCGACTGCCGCCGTCAGCCCCAGCGAGTACCTGCAGCCGGCTGCCTCCGGCACCCAGGTGGGTCCAGGGCGGCCTGGGACACAGGGATGTGGCCTGGGATGTGGGAGGAACCAGGAATAGCCACTGGGGATGTGGCAGGAGAAGGGTTGGTGGCAGGACAGGCTGGGGAGCTGCGCTCGGGGCTTCTTCCTGCTCCCGACAGCAGCTCTTCCACGGGGTTATCCCAGGGCTTGTTCCCAGTCCCAACAGCAGCTC
>NW_016690496.1:3557-4713 GCF_001604755.1 Lepidothrix coronata | reverse complement strand
GTGGAAGGTGTCCCTGCCCGTGGCAGGGGAGTGGAACTGGATGAGCTTTAATATCCCTTCCAACCCAGAGAAGTTATGGCTGTCCCATCCCTGGAAGTGTCCAAGGCCGGGTTGGATGGAGCTCTGAGCAACCTAATGGAAGGTGTCCCTGGGTGGGTGGAACTGGATGAGCTTTAATATCCCTTCCAACCCAGAGAAGTTATGGCTGTCCCATCCCTGGAAGTGTCCAAGGCCGGGTTGGATGGAGCTCTGAGCAACCTAATGGAAGGTGTCCCTGGGTGGGTGGAACTGGATGAGCTTTAAGATCCCTCCCAACCCAACCCATCCACAATTCCATGATCCCTGGGGTGTGTGGGGGGGTGTGTGTGTTGGAGAGGGGAAGAGGAACCATTCCCGATCTCACCCCACTTCTCTGCCGCCCTCAGGTCTACTTCAAAACCCCCTCGGGGGAGCTGCAGACCGTGGTGCTCCAGGAGGCCTCAGCCATGGCCGTGGCTCCGTCGGGATCGTCCTGCAGCAGCCCCGTGTCCCGCAGCCCCGGCCCGGGGGGCTCCAGGAAACCCCCACCCCGCAAGGAGCGCCCGCTGCCCAAAATCGCCCCGGCCGGGGGCATCCTGAGCCTGAACGCTGCCCAGCTGGCAGCCGCTGCCCAGGCCATGCAGACCATCAACATCAACGGGGTGCAGGTCCAGGGCGTGCCCGTCACCATCACCAACGCCGGAGGTGGGCTGGGATCCGCCCCGGAGCGGGAACGGGGGGTGTGGGCACCTCCCCGAGCTGGGAATCCCCTCTTGGAGCAGGTCCCGAGGCTGAGGGTCGCTGTGCCGTGGCAGCAGCTCCTGTTGTTCCCTGGGTGATTCCTGGCATGGATTTTGGGGGGTCCCAAGCCCACCCTGGTCATCTGGCTCGGGGAGGGGGGGTGGCAGAGCTGCGGGAACCATCGGAGGCTTCCCAGGAGCCCAGCCCAGCTCCATCCCCTCGGAGCTCTGCAGGGGGACACTGAGCTGGGCCCAAGTCCTTCAGGGGGCTTTCTTTTGAGGGGCCTTTTTTTTGAGGTGTCTTTTTTGAATGTCTTTTTTTTTTTTTTGAGATGTCTCTTTTTGTAAGTTTTTTTTTTAGGTGTTTTTTTTTTTTAAGGTGTCTTTTTTGGAAGTGT
>NW_016690496.1:0-2436 GCF_001604755.1 Lepidothrix coronata | reverse complement strand
GGGCCCTGGGCTGGGCCCCAGTCCCTCAGGGGGGTTTTTTTTTGGGGGGCTTTTTTTTGGGGGGCCTTTTTTTTGAGGTGTCTTTTTTTGAGTTTATTTTTTTCGAGGTGTCTTTTTTTTTTTTAGTTGTTTTTTTTTTTTGGAGATCTTTTTTCCCTGGAGCACCAGGACCCAGCCAGGCAGAGGGATGTGGTGCAATGGGATTATCCCTCCTGCAGCCTCCCCTGCCATGGATCCCACTTCCAAATCCCAATCCCGGTGCTGAGACATCTCCCTGCATCCTCTGGCAGCGATGGCTGCTGGTTTGGGCTCCAGCAGAGGGAATTCCCTGTGCTTCCAGCTCCACAGCGAGGGATCACCATTCCCAGGGATCTTCCCACCTCCTGGGATCTTCCTTGAGCCAAAACCAGCCAGCCATGGCCCAGGAGCCACAGGGAGCCCTGGTGATTCCAGGACAGCCTCCGTGTCCCTGCTCCTGCCACCAGCCCTTCCCGGGGAGCCGTGTCTGTGGGAAGTTCATCTCCTTCCCCAGCCAGCCAGACCTGCTGCCTGGCCGTGGTTCCTGTGCCAGCAGCACCTGGGTTTGGCACGGGAGAGCTGTTCCTTCTTGCTCCACTAAAGGCCGTGTCAGCAGAAAACCCGGCCCGCCGCGGTTTCCTGCTCCACCTTTGGCCGCTGCTCCCCCCGGGATTGGCTTCTGGGGGGGGGGGTTTAATTGGAACAGGGGAGATGCCGTGGGCAGATGTGGAGGGGACTGGTAGGACCTGCTGGCTGTGGGTCTCAGCGAGGACATTCCCACCTCCAAAGTGCCTCCCAAGAGCTGCTCCGACCCTCGGCTCGGCGCTGATACCCGGGAAGGTGTCCCAGCTCCGCCCGCGCTCCCCCCTCTCCGACATCACCCCTCTGCTTTGCTCTGCTGCCAAATCCCACTCCTCCTTTCCCTCCTGCTGCTCCTCCTCCTGCTCCTGCTGCCCCGGGAGCAGCGATCCCGCTTTGCTGACGCCGATCCCATCTTCTTCTTTCCAGCTCTCCGGGTGCCGCCTCCTCCTCCGCCAGCGCCGGGGCCCGGAGCGGCCCCCTGAGGGCCCCGGGGGTAAGTCCCGTTCTTTTGCTCAATATATTGCACGTTTTTTCAAAGTTTCTTTTTTTATTTCCTCCTCTGAGAGCCCAACAGTTTTTTTTCCTGGAAGGGTCCAACCAACCGAAAACTTTGAAAAACCGCACAGTATATTCAGGAAAAAGGGACTTACCCGGGGGGGGGGTGGGTGGTGGAGCTGTGGCTGTGCTGCATGTGGGGCGGGGTGGGATGAATTTTGGGGTGTCCCGTGCTCCTGGGGGGCCTTCCCTCCAGCCAGCCCTTGCAGAGGGTTTGGCAGAAGCCACGGAAGGAGCGTGGCTGGCTGCTGATCCCCCTTTTCCTCCCCCAGGCCAGCAGCAGCTGACGGTGCAGAACGTGTCCGGCAACAACCTGACCATCAGCGGGCTGAGCCCCACCCAGATCCAGCTCCAGATGGAGCAGGCGCTGTCTGGAGAGATCCAGCCCGGAGAGAAGAGGAGGAGGATGGCCTGTACCTGCCCCAACTGCAAGGATGGGGAGAAGAGGTGAGTGGGAAGCAGCACATCCCACGGGAACACCGCCCGCCCCCGAGCCCGGCCCCAGCTCACGAGCCAGCTGTTGAAATTATGATGGAATTATATAAAATTATTGCTCCTCTCAAACTGAGGTGCAAACAAGACCCAGTGTCAAGAGTAGGGGTTTTATTTAACAGTAAATGTGAGGCAGAGAAAGAGAGAGAGAGAGAAAGAAATAGGGAAAAATAAGGCAGGGGAAGAAAGAAAGAAAAGGGAGTGGCAGAGAGAGATGAGGGAGAAAATGTGTCACCACTGTGGAACCCACAGTGCCCTGGGGGTCTTCTGGTCTTCCTGGTGGTGAGGGTCCCACAAAACATGGAATGCAGTGGAGATGGGTTAATATCAGTTCAGGAGATTGATTAATATAAATTCAGGGAATGGATTAATGTAAATTCAGGGGATGGATTAATGTAAATTCAGGGGATGGATTAATATCAGTTCAGGAGGTTCCAGGCACCTCCCCTGGTGGTGGGGGAGCTTTGCAGTCTCTTGGGACAGGCTCTGGGTTTGTTGCCTCACTTGGATCAGGTCCTCTGGTGGTGGGAGGCCTCAGGAATGAGTCTGGGGGTGCTTTGGGGGTCTTTGATGGTTTATGAGCCCCTTTGAGCTGCCCCTCACCTCAGTGTGTCCGTGGTCTTCCCAGAGTGGGGGGTTCACTCCTTTGGTTTGGATTTCTCCATCACATCCCCAGAACCCTTCTCCTCTGGTGGAAACTGTTACCTGGTGGATAACAGCAGGTTCCTGGGGAATATTGGCAGATTGATTTCACCAAACTGCCCAGAAAAGGGGGACATAAACATCTCC
>NW_016690495.1:508623-511833 GCF_001604755.1 Lepidothrix coronata | reverse complement strand
CAATAATTGAGACAATAAATACTGGTTATTCCAGATGTACCCAGGGAACAGGGTGGATGTGCTCCACTCTTTTACTCCTTTCCTCTTTGAGAGCTGACTCGGTGCAGGCTGTGCCTCATCCAGCTGCAGATGGAGTCATGGAATACTCTGAGCTGGAAGGGACCCACAAGGATCATCCAGTCCAACTCCTGGCCCTGCCCAGTATACCCCAACAATCCCACCCTGTCCCTCAGAGTGTTGTCCAAACATTCCCTGAGCTCTGGCAGCCTTGGGGCTGTGCCCACTGCCCTGGGGAGCCTGGGCAGTGCCCAACCAGCCTCTGGGGGAAGAACCTTTTGCTGAGATCCAACCTGAGCCTGCCCTGACACAGCTCCAGCCTGGGGTCCTGTCCCTGGTCACCAGAGAGAAGAGATCAATGCTTTTTAATTTCAAGTTTAATTTTGGAAAGGGTCTCTTTTCAGTACCTTGGGGGTGAGGACATTGCTGTCTCCACTGTTGTGGGGTTTCCAGTGGGCAGGGACCACTCTCGGTGCTGGAGAAATCCCACCTTCCCTGAACTCTGCTCTCTCTTTCCATCCCATCACTTTTGGGCTTTAGTTTTGCTTAATGCCCAGATGATCTGGGGAAGGAGTGTGCAGCTGGGCAGAGAGGAGCTGCAGGACAGGGACAGAGCCTCGGGAGTTGAGACCCACCTTCTTATTTGTGCCTTTTCACTTGTGGCATCCAAAGGCGTGTTATCCTGCTGTGCTCTTCATCTGGTTTCTCTTTCCTTTTTCCTATAAAACATTTTGAGAGGGTCCTCTGGGAACATGCCAGCTTGGTCTGGGGGATCTGGAGAAATCCCCAGATGCTCCAAGGGACAGATGTTTTGAGAGCCATTGCTGAACCAGTTCCTCAGCATGGAGCTAGGGGGAGGTACCGTCTTTCAGATGAGATAAAATCAAAGTCCCTGTGACCCTTAAAAGTTCTAAGATGCTTTTTGCAAGACTGGAGATGTTAAGGCCATTTTTAGGGCCAGATGCTTGTACACCTTCCTTGTCATTTTGGTTCTGTAGCATGAGAACATCTGCTGCTTCTTCCCTGGGACAGCTGTGCTTTCTTTAGGGTTGTGTGACTGTTGCAGGAGACACCCAATATTCCCTATCATTCAATCCATTCAGGAACTGGTGGGATGAGAGGCATTAATTATGTAAGTGACAGTGGTGGGGGATTTTCATGGACAGGAGCAAGTGATTCATCCCTTTGTATTGGCCACATGTGATGGTCCAGTTCCTGCTCTGGCTTCCTTATGTCAAGTGAAAGGTTGGTGTGAGAGCAAAGAAAGTTGGAAAAAATCCATTTTGGGTGGGAACTCCCACAGTGGTGCAGGATGGAGACACCATGCCTGGCATTGTGGTCCATGCCTGGCCTGGCTGGAAGGCAGGGAAGGCACATTGTGGTGGCCAGTGCTACCTGTTAGCAGCTCCTCCTGATCCTGTTGTGGCCCTCTGAGCAGATAAGGGCAAGCAGATGCAGAAGTGAGATGATTTTCTTGGCCCAAAATATGCTTCAGGTGTGAGATTCCCTCTAGAAATGCAAAATCTTTTGCTTTTGCCCCGGTGCAGTTTCATTTTTGCCTCTGCAGGAGAACAAGAGATTAAAACCATCAGGATTGAGAAGTCCCATAGTCCCTCTGTTTAAATGAAAGCATCTCCCAGCTGGTGTTAGCATTTCCCAACTGCTGTTACCACCTCCCAGCTGGTGTTAGTGTCTCCTAACTGGTTTTAGCATCTCCCAACTGGTGTTGGTGTCTCCCAACTGGTGCTGTATCGCTGTCACAACATTTGAACCCCAGCCACTGTCACCACCTTACAGACATCTGGTTTTGATGTGTGGGGGTTTCTTTGCAAGCACAGAGATGTGAGGAGGTCACTCGAGTGTGCAGGGGGTGGGAAGTGGCCCCTCAGCTCCTGTGGGGGCTGTGTGGGGGTGGGATGCAGGGGCAGGAGCTGGGCTCTGAGCAGGGAGGTGACCACAGCCCACTTGGCTGAGTGGGGAGGGAAGCCCTGAAGATCAGGGCTCCATCTCCAGTGACCTTGGGACTCCCCAAGGAGAGAGGAGAGACCTCACAGCAGCTACAACTTCCAGTGGAGGGGCAGCACCAATCTCTGCTCTCTGTGACCAGGGACAGCAGCCAGGGAATGGCTGGAGCTGTGCCAGGGCAGGGTCAGGTTGGATCCCAGGGAGTGGCTGGGCACTGCCCAGGCTCCCCAGGGCAGTGGGCACAGCCCCAAGGCTGCCAGAGCTCCAGGAGGGTTTGGACAACACTCTGAGGGACAGGATGGGATTGTTGGGGTGTCTGTGCAGGGCCAGGAGTTGGAGTGGATGATCCTTGTAGGTCCTTCCAGCTCAGAAGATTCCATGATTCCCCCACCTCGGTATATTTTTGTTGTAGTTTCCTCTTTTCCCTGGTAAAACTGATTTCCCCCCAGAACCTGCCTTTCCCCGTCCATGTGGGTTTAATCACACGCACGTGCTGAAGGAAACCAGAGGTGCTGCCTGTCCCAGCCCCGCTCACGGGCCCTGTGTTTGTGTAGGGCTGCTGCTCCACACCTAAGGCTGCTTGGCTTGGGTTTTCTCTTTCATGAATCAGGTCTCTGGGGAGGAAGCTGTTGGATAATACAGCCATTTGTTTTGGCAGCTGCCTGCGGGTGCCGGCCCTCCAGCCTTCCTGAATGTGCTCTCACATGTGCACTGCTCAGCCCAAAGGGGCAGCAGGGCCTTGATCCGTAACCTTAATAAAAAGCTGGTCAAAATAACAGTAAGCAAAGGGAGCAGCTCACCCTGCTCTGCTATCACACAGCATGAGCCCACACAGGATCCTCTCCTCGGCCCTGGTCCCTGTGTGAGGCTGCCTGGTGAGTTTGGGATCCCCGAGCACAATGAGCTGCAAGAGGAAAGTTTTTCATCTGCCCAACCCTGTGGGGACAGAAATCTCCTCTGGAGGAATCCCAGCTGTCTCAGCTTCCCCTGTCCTGCACAGTGCAGAAATAAGACAATTGTACCTTAATAAAGACAGAGTTCCCATCCCTGATCTTCTGGCAGCCCTTTGTGGGGTGGATGAGGCATCTGACAGAGGGCAGGGTTAGATCGGATATTGGGAAGAAATTCTTCCCTGTGAGGGTGGGGAGGCCCTGGCACAGGTTGCCCAGAGAAGCTGTGGCTGCCCCT
>NW_016690495.1:503395-506501 GCF_001604755.1 Lepidothrix coronata | reverse complement strand
ACCCACTGTGCCAACACCTGAGACATGCCCATGGGGGACAGTGTTGTTGTTCTTCCCCCAGGGTGGTTGGGCACTGACCAGGCTCCCCAGGGCAGTGGGCACAGCCCCAAGGCTGCCAGAGCTCCAGGAATGTTTGCACAATGCTCTCAGGGACAGGGGGGATTATTGGGGTGCCTATGAGGGGCCAGGAGTTGGACTGGATGATCCTCATGGGTCCCTTCCAACTCAGGGGTTGCTATGGTTCTGTGATTCTGCTTCCCAAATATCCCAGAAAACAGTCAAACCTCCCTCCTTGCCAACCACTTCAAGGTCAATGTGTTGCTCACACCACACGTGGGATTCAGCCACGAGGGGTGGCCACGACCCCAGGCAGCAGTGGCTGCCCAGGACCTGTCAAGATCCCAAAGCCTGGGAATGTCCAACCCCCTCTGAAATAACCTTCAGCCTCCTGCTGGTGATGGTGGTGGTTAAACCTTGGGGCAGCAAAGGCTTTAAAGGCAGGTCAGAGCCAGGGGTGTTCAAGTGATGCTCCCACGGAGCTGGTTGAGGACTGACGGGTGATGTTTTGGGTGTCCCTGTGCCAGATGTGCAGGGGCTGCTTTCATTGTTCCTATGAAACACAGTGCTGGGGACAACTTGGCACAGCCCAGGCGATGCCCTTGCATGCCCCTGTGCCACCCTGGGTTGGCAGAGACCTGCGGCACCGAGGGCAGGTGAATCACGGCGGGACAGCCCGGGTGTGTCTCCGTGAGCCTCGCTGAGGGCCCTGCCCTTGCTGACACCCTCTGGCGCCCTGTGGGACTGCTGGGGTGGAGCTGTGAGCCCTGAGCCCTGCCCTTGCTGCATCACACCCCCAGCACCTCACAGGAGCTGTTCCAGTGCAAACTGGGTCTGGTTTTGCTCTGGGGGCAGAGATCCCTCCCCATACGAAGTGGGACTCGTGCCCCTGATCTGCTGCAGCTCTGCTGCTGGGGGGCACAGGCAAAGAGTGACACAGAGTTCACCAGTGTCTGTGGTTTTGGGTGGGTTTTGGGTTGGTTTGTGTCTGTGCCTCTCTCTCCTCTGACTCTCTCCCACATCAGAGGGGAGAGAGGCACCGGGTTTGCACCTCACAGGGCAAGAAATCCCCCCTTTTTCTCTAATGCTGCAGATAAGCAGAAGCCAAATGCTCTTTATATCAGGAGTTGGGGCTTTGTAATATTTTCTGCTCTGAAGGGCATTTCTGCCTGCTTTCCATTGGAGATTCCCAAATTCCCTGCAAACTCTCTGTCCACCCTTAAGGCTGCACAAAACATTAGCAGCTCAGAGCCCCCTGACCCTTCCCCTGGTCTTCTCTGTGCTCACCCCAGGCTGGTTCTGCTGGGCACAGTGGGAATCCTGCTGTGTTTGTCATCAGACAGAAGTGCTGGGGGCAGGATCAGGACCTCCCACACCCATGGGAGAAAGCCACACACTGTGCTCCTGGGAAGAGGCTGCCTTATAGGGTGACATTAAATGCCCAGAGGGAAGAATTATTTCTGCTTTAGCCACCTCAGAGCTGGATGTCTCATCCACGCTGACTTTTAGTGACTCTGAGGAGACTGGGACCTCTCTCCATTTCTTAAACACTTACCAGCAGTCTCCTGGTGGATGTTACTGGGGGGGACAGGTTGGGGACTGGGCCACCACCAGACACGAGGCTTCACTGCAGCTGGACTAAGACAGGAGCCCCACTCTCCCACCAAGGGTGGGCTAGGCAGGGTCCCATCCCCATCCCAGGGGCAGAGGTCTGTCCCTGAGGAGCCCCGTGCCACCCCTCCCTCCCTGGCACGGCTCTGGATGCCCCCCCTTGTGCTCTTCTGCCGTGTCCTGCTCGCGTTCCACGGCTGCTTGGCTGGCAGAGGCAGCATCCCCAGCCTGGTTTTGGGATGCCATCCATCATCCCCCCGCTGGCCTGGGCGTCTTGGCTGGAGGCTGGGACACTTCCCTGTGCCTGGGGCTCGTCAGGAATGCGTTAATTGCTGCTGGAACAGAAGCTGCTCCCCGGCGGTGCTGAGCGCGCGGGGCCGATCCTCCGCAGCCCCCGGGGATGCTCCGGGAGGTCCCGCCGTGCGCTCCGCACACGCTCCCGCAGATCTACAAAGGGCTCAGATTTATCTCCCCTCCTGCTGTTCTGCTTAAAAGGCGTATTCGGGGCCTGCCAAGAGCTCGCCTGGAAAAAGCATTTCCTCCTCCCCCTCTGTCCGAGCACGGAGCTGCTGGCTCACATCTACCTTGAACGATGGCACCTGAAATTCCAGCAGGTTTTCCCAAGCGAAAGCACCCCACGCTCCCCAGCTATTTGCTGCTGTGGTGTTTGCCAGGCTCCCTGGCTGGTGAGTCAGCAGCATTCCTGCTCTTTGATTTTTTACTTTTTTTTTTTATTTCACTCTAGGATTTTTGCTGAGGCAGCGTTTTTCCCCTTATCTCCGTGCCAGCACATTTGGGCAGGTCCCTGCGTCTCTCCTCCCTGTCCCGTGGCCCCGCGGGGGTCAGACACGGAGGGAATGGCTGTGGGTGCCCTGAGGGATGGCACAGGCTCCCGACAGCCAGGTGTTGTGATTTCCCCATGGGGCACTTCAGCAGCCTGATAGAATCCCCCAGCATCCCTGCCCTGGGCAGCAGGGAGCAACTTAGTGGCAGCTTTCTGGAAATTAAAGATGCAAAGAAATGTTGTCCATTGCAGGGGCTTTTCCCAGCAAAAAAAAAGGAGCAAAATCGTGTGCAGGTTCTGGCAAGGGCGGTTTAAGTGAACCTGGGAAGTTTGTAATAGAATCACAGAATGGTTTGGGTTGGAATGGATCTTACAGATCATCTACTTCCAACCTCCTGCCATGGGCAGAGACAACTCCCACCAGCCCAGGTTGTTCCAAGCCCTGTCCAACCTGGCCTTGGACACTTCCAGGGATGGGGCAGCCACAGCTTCTCTGGGCAACCTGTGCCAGGGCCTCCCCACCCTCACAGGGAAGGATTTCTTCCCAGTATTCAATCTAAATCTCCCCTCCTTGAGTTACAGTAAGTTCAATTTGAAGATATAAAATACACAAATGAAAAGATTTAGCTAGATGGAAATACTTCATGTTTATTT
>NW_016690495.1:499743-501765 GCF_001604755.1 Lepidothrix coronata | reverse complement strand
CCTGGAGAAGAGAAGGCTCCAGGGAGACCTGAGAGCCCCTTCCAGGGCCTAAAGGGGCTCCAGGAGAGCTGGAGAGGGACTGGGGACAGTGGTCTGGATGGGATAAGGGGGAATGGCTTCCCACTGCCAGAGGGCAGGATTAGATGGGATATGGGGAAGGAATTCTTCCCTGTGAGGGCAGTGATGCCCTGGCACAGGTTCCCAGAGAAGCTGGGGCTGCCCCATCCCTGGAAGTGTCCAAGGCCAGGTTAGAGCAACCTGGGCTAGTGGAAGGTGCCCCTGCCCATGACAGGGGGTTTGGAATGAGATAGTCTTTAAGGTCCTTTCCAACCCAAACCATTCCATGTTTTTATGATAGCCCTGCTAAATTTGGGCTGCCCCCATATCAACCCAACCTCAGTTCTCCTTTCTCTGGGATTAATGCAGAGATGCCTGTCAGCAGCTGCAGAAAACCAAACCCATACTTAGTTCCTTCCTAAGATAAAGATTTAGCTGCTGGCTGAGAAGGAAGATCTCCCATGGCTGGTGCAGGGCTGACACATCACTGGGGTGGATGGATGGGTTGTGCAGCAGGGCTGTTCTTGGAAGGCACAAGCCTGGCCTGGCTTCACTCACCCTGAGCCTGACAAATGCAGCCTGATGGGATTTTTTTTTTAAGTGCAGTGTCTGGATCTCCCTGTTGGAGAGCTTTGCAAGCTGACAGACAGACACACACATCCCTCAGAGCCTACAAAGCTCAGGGAGACCACGGAGCTGGTGAGAGGGTGCTGATGGCACATCCTGCTGAGCTCTGCACCTTTGGTGCCCTGGATGGTGCCTTGCTCAGCTCTGGGGTCTGGCATCCTCCAGCATCCTCTGGTTTGTCCTGGCAGAGCCCAGGGGAGAGTGTGGAGCTGCTCTGCCCACCCTGTACAGGTGCTTTTGGAAATGTTGTCCATGGGTTTTAGGGGAAGCTGGTCTGGTTGCACATGAGCCCCATGTTGTGGTCATGGGTAATGGGCTGCCAGGGGTGAAAGGCACTTGAAGACAACCAGTTTTGGAGTGAAAAACATGCTCTGAGTGCCAAATATTAAAAGCTGCTGGAAGAAAAAGAGCATTTTTGTGTTTGGAAAATGGCCTGTGACCCACAGGTCAGGCAGGGGGGCTGAGCCCTCATGGAACAGGGCAGGGGCAGGATGGCCTGTGCTGCCCTACAGAAATGAGCCCAAGGGCCCCAAAGGAGACACCAAGATTCCTTCTGGTGCACTCAAAAGGTTTGTCCTTCCCTCTTGTCCATGGGGTGTTTCCAACAAAGCAACATTTTCTACTCGAAACCTGTGAAGGCAGTGAGAGCACCGAGCCCCAGGGCTGCAGAGCAAACAGAAGTGGCATTTTCTGTCACTGCCCCTCACACTCTGCAGTCCTGCTCTGATCTGGGGTGGCTTTTCATCTTCTTTGGCATCCTCAGGATCCCCCTCACTGCTTGTACTTTCTGCACTCCCTTTTTTTCCCCACATCTCCTGGCAAAATCAAGGAATTTGAAAGACTCTGAAGTGTCTAAATCTACGGATCTCCATATACACATTTCTCATCACGTTGCATCCAGCTCAGTCAAGTCCCACAAAAGGCCAAATGCACGTTTTGTTGCTTTAGAGAAGCAGAGATTTTGCCCCTCAAGCCCAGCAAAAGTTGGTTATTTAATCCTGAGTAGCCCATGGAGAAGTGAGTGGGGATGGGATTGCTCTGAGCCCCTCAGTAGCCTTTTCTGTGCCAACTTTCTGCATTAAAAGGTTGGAAAAACGTGGTCTTAGTTTCTGTCTTCACTGCTTATCTGTTGGCACAGCACTTTAACCCCAGCAAATAAAAGATGGGTGAGAGTGTCCTGAGGGTGAGTTGGATGGGAGTATCTCAGTTATTAAAGCCACTGAAAAACTATTCTCAGGACAACTTTCCATATGCAACAGCAGGTTGATTGAACTTGAGCCATGCAGTAGAAATGTGCTGATTCCAACAAGATTTTCCAGCAGCAAAAAAAAAAAAAAA
>NW_016690495.1:434536-496500 GCF_001604755.1 Lepidothrix coronata | reverse complement strand
CAGGAAGGTGGAACTGCACTGAGGTCTCCCCTCACCTGTGGGGAAATTTAGGTTAGGTGTTAAGAAGAAATTTTTTGGAAGAAACCCAATTTGTGGAAGAAATCCACAGCCCAGAGAAGCTGTGGATGCCCCTTCCCTGGCAGTGTCCAAGGCCAGGTTGGAAAAGGCCTTGAGCAACCTGGTCTAGTGGAAGGTGTCCCTGCCCATGGCAGGGGGGTTGGGACCAGATGAGCTTTAAGGCTCATTCCAGCCCCTTAACATTCTATTACTCTGTGACCCCTTTCAGTTTAAAAAGTGCAATGCTGGAGTACCTCAGATTCCATGAAGTTCAAGAAGAGACTGGATGGATGGAGTCTGTAGTCCCACCCCCTTTTCCCTAGAAATTATAGTTTTGCATAATTTGAACAGTTTTGATTTCAATATTTCCCTTTTGGGGTCATATTTTCAGTGCACATATGAAGTTTAGGGAGGAATCTCAGCATTAGAGACAGGTTTCTCAAATAGCCTTACGACCCCAGAGTTGTGGCTTTAAGAAAACTCCTAATTTCCATGGAAGTCTCAATGAAACAATAAAAACTGACAGCACAGGCAGGTCCTTCCTCCCCCATTTCCTTCCTTTCAGTGCTGGCATTGGAATTTAAATCTCCCAAGTTTCAAGCACCTTCAGATGCCAAAAGCTCAGCATCTCCTGGAGGTACAAACTGCACCTTCCCAGCTCCTAAATATTGTACCTGTTCCTGGTGTATCCCTCCTGGAGCTGCTGGAAGCTTTCCTCTGTGCAGCTTTAGTGCCACATTTGGGTTGAGCTGTTCCCCAGAAGTCCATAACCACACCCAGGTGATACTCAACACTAAACATCAGCCCAGGTTTTTCAGGAGTGTATGTCAGACCTTAAATATCATGATTTTGGCTTCACCAAATTGCGTCTTTAGTTTAAAAATAATATTTTGAGGGCTGCACGTGCCTTGTAGAGAGTTTTATTTGTCCCAGTTCATGTCCACTGGGTGAGTGTGCTCATGGGAGCTGGTTGTACAGATTCTCTTGGCTCTCAGGGAACAGAAACAGGCAATTCTGGGGCAGAATCACTCCCTGCCATGATGCTTTTAAATGTACAAGCAAGTGAATGAACTGCCTCTGCTCTTATAGCCCAGCTTTACAACTGAGATGATTTATATATTCAGGTGGGTTGAAAAATGTTGGTCTAAAACCAGGCCTAACCCACTGGGTTTGGCCAATTACTTTGTATTTTGGGCCCTTCTCAAATAAAACCCAAGGTGGGTGTAACAAAACCACGAAACCCCCAAATCTGAAAGATGCCTTTGCACAAACCCCTGAAAAGCCCCCAGGAGCTGAATCTCCCCCTCTGGAAAGAGGGAAAAATAATAGGGTGGAAAAATGTGAACTCCACCAGGCTGCAAAAACCTGAAACCTTTTGGTGCTTGTTTGTGAAAAGCCAAGCCAAGGAACGGAGCTCAGGCCAAACTTTCACTGTGGGAAGGGCTGGTCCAGCCTGAACTGGCTCCCTCCTGCTGCTCACACACTCCGAGGAATAAACTCTGTGCAGAGACAAGAGAAAAAACAGTTCCCATGGGATGTGGCTTCAGACAAGGAAGCCCACACCGTGTGCCTGTGAGGGAGGAGGTTCCCCCTCACTGGGGGGTCTGGGAGCTGCCTCTCACCCCTCCACCCAGATCCAAAGGTCTCGTTTTAGTGACACCTAAAAGGTGCCCCTAAAAGGGTTAGATGGGATATTGGGAAAAAATTCTTTCCTGTGAGGGTGGGGAGGCCCTGGCACAGGTTGCCCAGAGAAGCTGTGGCTGCCCCTGAATCCCTGGAAGTGTCCAAGGCCAGGTTGGATGGGGCTTGGAGCAACCTGGGCTGGTGGAAGGTGTCCCTGCCCATGGCAGGGGGTGGGACTGGATGATCCTTAAGGTCTTTCCAACCCAAACCATTCCATGATTCTGTAGTCGTCAGTGATTGCAGACGGTCAGGGCCAGCATATAGTGAAATATTTTCTCAGGAAAGTGTGGGAAAATGCAAATCTCCTGGCATACTTTTCCGACTTCCACGATACATTGCCAATGTCTTCTGGTTATTCTCTCTTCACTGCCTTTATCTGGTTTTCTCTGTTTTCACTGTTCTAAGGTGAAATCGTGGTGTTCTGTTTTGCTTTGTGCAGCTGGTGGGTGAAGGTAGATCATGTTCTGGCTCGGGCTCAGCAGCACCAGGGTCCCTCCTGCCCACCCTCATCTGTGTGACGAGTTTCTGGGTGCAGGACACCTCTGTCCAACTCTTCCTTTCCGAGGACTGTGGGTGGCACTGGGAAAGCCCAGCCTGGTGCTCAGGTCACAGGAAAAGCTGCCATGGAGCGGGTGCACAACAGCAAACACGGGGCTGTAGGATGCTCTTACATCAATTATCCAGGTCTTGCTGCTGGGAAAGACTTGTATCCCTCTAAATGTGTGTGATATCAGGCAGGAAGAATTTATGTGCAGGGTTTTTTAGCACAGATTAGGAAAAACAGCTGGTTGAAGAACAGAATGGGTGATGTCCCCATACAGCTGGGCTGTGCTGGGTATGGGATGAGTCCTGAGGATGGAAGGACCTGGCACAGAGCTGAGGATCTGGCTCCAGATCTCCATTGGGACACCTTCATGATTCCCTCATGGAGTGCAGATACCTGGCACAGCTTCCCCCATCTCCTTGGGGAAGGTACCTGGAGAAAGGGGCTTTGGGATCATTGCAGACCTTTTTGTGCACCAGCTGGTTGTCCAAAGGAATTCACCCCAGGGCAAACCAAGGGGATGGGATTTGCAGCTGCAGCAGAACAAATCCCACAGGCCAAGGGAGAGGTGGCTGGGGGGGATTTGTGGCAATCAGGAGTCCTGTCCTCGGGCTGGGGGTTCCTGTGTGAAGCACATGGGCTGCACCTCTGGGAGGCTGCTCTTCACAGCCCTCTGTGTCCCAGGACCCATGCAAAGTGTTTGTGCCTTGTATTATGATTTGGAAGGCAAGATTTGGGACAAAACCATGGGATTTAAATGAAAACTGAGGGGCTGGCACAGCACTTTTGAGGAGGCAGGTGAAAATCCTGGCTGTCAACTGAAACCCCAAACCAAAATGGCCCAGAGGTGCCTTTTAGAGCGAACCTTTATGAGGGTTCAGTGTGCAGAGGCCTCGGAGACTTTCATACTCTTACTTGGACACAACATTCCTCTCTCCAAAACATGCCAAAATTAACTTTTTCTGAAGGCTGCTCGGGATACAACCAGAAAACACCATTTCCTTAAACTCCTTGAAAATATTCATCCCTTCCAGGGGAAGGAACCCATCACTTCATCCCTGCTTTCCATTTTCCTTAGCAGGCACTGTGTGCTGCATCTGGCTGAGCAGACCACGGAGCTCCGAGGATAAAAATGACATGTAATATGAGATAAAGCATCAGGCAAAATATTTATGTAATGAAATGTTAATGATTGTTCTAAAGGTCTGTGGCAGGGCAGGGCAGAAAAGGGACACTCCTCTCACTGGTGTGTCACGGGGGGGGACAGATGCAGGAGGAACAGCACTCACAGGGGTAGGAAAAATGGGGTTTATTAGGAAACTTGATCTGCCCTTTCCAGCAAAAACGATCTGCCAAATGACACCGAGTAATTTAAGGGATCTAATCTGATCACAGCTGTCTTAATTATTTTTCAGCTCTGCATAGAAATGGTTTCCCTTTGTTTTGGAGTTGTAAACATCCTCTGTAACCCTCAGCCTGCTGCACAGAAACCAGAGAGCGACGCTGACCCAAAGCACCGAGGGCTGGGCTGGGGGCACATCCAAAGTCATCCCATCCTTCACTGGCAGATCCAGCTCTGGCATCCTGGCTGGGGCTGGGACAGCTACAAGGGCCAGTCACCAGTGTGGTAAAAAGGCAAAATTTTCTGGAGGGAAAAGCCAGTTCAGATCCAGGCTCTAATTCCGGCCTAATATTTGGTCAGGAGGGGGCGGCTGCTTTGTTGTTCTTCTTCAGCATCTTAGTGGAGTTGGAGTTTTCCATATCACATCTTGAAATGGCTCTTAAATACACAAACTTTGTGCTTATCAGAGCTCTCAGGGGCAAAATCTGACAGTAGTAAATTTGGTTTGGAATTAGACAATTCTTCAAGTGATCCTGAATAATAAGTGATACTGAAGTGGGGAATTATTGCTGCATTTGCAGCAGCAGCAACTCTGTAGGTGATCCCTTTGCAGAAGTGTTCAAGTCAGTCAAGTGCAGCCCAGGGGGTGTTTTAAAACAAACTGTGGTCACAAGCACTTTGTTGCGTGTGTGTGTGAGGGACAGGCCAGCCAAGGCCACCTGTATTTTGGGAAGTTCAAATAAAAGCAGCTGGTATTTAAGTCATCATGTTTTGGCTGCAGCCTCTTGAGTCCCCAGGGCAGATCACAGAGTCCCAGACTGGTTTGGGTTGGAAGGGACCTTCAAGATCATCCAGTCCCACCCCCTGCCATGGGCAGGGACACCTTCCACCAGCCCAGGTTGTTCCAAGCCCCGTCCAACCTGGCCTTGGACACTTCCAGGGATGGGGCAGCCACAGCTTCTCTGGGCAACCTGTGCCAGGGCCTCCCCACCCCCACAGGGAACAATTTCTTCCCAATATCCAATCGAAATGTCTCCTGGGTAAAAAGTTGCTCTTCCTCTTTTTTATAACCACTCTTTAGGCCCTGGAAGGGGCTCTCAGGTCTCCCTGGAGCCTTCTCTTCTCCAGGTGAACACCCCCAGCTCCCCCAGCCTGGCTCCAGAGCAGAGGGGTTCCAGATCCTCCAGGATGCAGTGGAGCAGATGTTCCCTCTGCTTCCTCTCCAGCCTGAGGAGCTGATTGTGTCCTAAACTCCAGGGGTGTGGCAGAAAGGGTGGGGGAAGCACTGGCCAAGCTCTCCCCAGGACTGGGGTGTGTCAGGTCCCTCCAATGGCTCACCTGGTTTCCTGAGAGTGTTTTCCCTGTATTTTCCCTGACTTGGCTGTACCAGGTGTGTCCCAGGAGCCTTGCTCAGGGCTCAGCCATGGGGTGTTGGTGCTGCAGACACAGAATGGATCCACTGCAGGAGATGGAATTCAACATCAAGCAGCTGGCGCCGTGTCCAGCAGGTTCCCTCCAACCATTCCCACCGGGAGCTCCTGCTGAGTATTTACCGAGGTAAGTGAGCACTGGGAGATGTTTTCCTTGCCCCTGAGCTGGAGCAGGGAGGGAGCAGTGGGAAGGGACTGCAGAGCTTGTTAGCAGTGCACTGATGGAAGGGCTACATGGGTCATTCCCTCCTGGAGCTCCAGCAGTCTCAGGCAGAGCTGGTCTGTTGGGATTGCTTGGTATCAGTTCCCCATGTCAGCAAGCTCTACAGCCCAGGAACCAGGGGCACCTCTGCAGCAAAGGCTCCTCTCTGCTCGTGTCCTCAGTGGCAGCAAAAGGGTTTGTGCCAGGGGAAGGATGATCCCTCCTCCACAAGATTCCCTGCCATGGGGAAGAGTGTTTGTGTGATCATGGAGGGAGCACCCTGGCAGTGCTCGAGGGCTGAACAGTGAGGAGAGAGATTCTGGGGATTGGAACAAGGTCCCTTTCCCTTCTCCTTCCCTTTCCCTTCCCCCTTCCCATCTTTTTAAAAGCGGTTTCCATGAATGCTAGTTTGTTGTTGGTTTTTTTTTTTTTCCAGATGAGCTTTCTGGGCCCTTCCACAACAGGACTGGGTTCAGCCCTCACTATTTCCTGAGGAGGCAGAAGCTGAGGTGGTTCCTATCAGCCCTGCAGACGTTTTGATCCTTTTGCAGTCTGTGAAATAGTGGCCTGAATATGATGACAGAGAAAGAAAATACAGTAACTCTCCCCTCCCCTTTCCAACCCAAGCCCTTGCCAAAGCAATAAAAAACTTTAAACAATAGCCAGTCGTGACATAAACCAGTCCTTGAGCGGCCTGCCAAAATTCACCTCAAGAAAGCAGGTCCAAAAATAAACAGCAACCTATAAAAAGCCCCACAGACTTAAAGATAGTCTTCTCAGTGTGCTAATTGCTTTCACATCTGGCTCAGAAATGAGGAGTGTAAACGAGCGTGGAGAGGCCACCAATAACTCCCTTCAGCTAAGCACAAAAGCATGTGTGGAGCATCAATCATGAGAGCCAGCTATTACCACTCAGAGAGCTCAGATGCTGGGGTTTGTGTTTAAATTGCCCTGAAATAATGGGGCTGGTGGTGATGTTAACAGACAGCACGTGCTTAAAGGCTTTCACGGGTGGGATATTTCAGGGTAAATGTAGAGAAACTGGTTTCGTTTCCCTTTTCCCCCCTCCATCAGTTCTCAGACAAGTTTTTGTCTGGCCTCCTCCTTGGGAAGAAGGGGTGGTTGAAAGGTTTGATAATGGAGGGCTGCAGGAAGGTGGGATATACAAAGGAAAACTACCTGGGATGGTTTCATGAAGCCTTTCCTGAGTGACAAGGAGGTGACCTCAAAATGTGACCTTGTGTGGGTGTGGCTGGAAAGGCCAAAACTCCATCAGATCCCAGGGAGGCAGAGATTTTTGATGCTCTTCATCCTCTGCTCTGGACATGTGTTCATCTTCTCTCCTGCTGATGTCTAGACCTTTTTTTATGACTGTGAATCAGAGGGTGTGCACAGAACTGTCCCCTACTTGCTTTCACACCTGTTTGTTTGTGGAGTTGGCTGAATTTTGTGGTGTGAGCAACCCCTTTGGATGCAATTTAAAGCACACCTTCCCCACAGCCTTGGACTTTGCAGAGAGACCAACACAGAGAGCAAAATCCAGACCCCCCCCCAGCCTGTAATGTTTTGAAGTGGCTACAGGGAAGCTCTCCCTGAACTCAGGTTTTTATTTCTGATAGTTCTTGAGCACCACTGAGCACATCACCAGTAAATACTGACATTTTCTGAGATCACCACTGCTGTAATCACACGAGTCATCGGTGCCTTAACCTCGGGGATGAGCCTTTGTGGTTTGGTGGTTGTGACTCATCACTGCAGCTCAAGGAGGGATTTGTAAGGATATATTCATGCCACATTTATTGTTTGGAAAGCTCAATCAAATGCTGCTACAGTTAGACTGAATAATTCATCTGCCAGCCTGCTTTTGATCTCTTTATTGGTTTCTCTCTGTGTTAAGAGCCTCACGTTCAGAGGTGAAGATCATCTCAGAGAATCACAGAATGCTTTGAACTGGAAGGGACCTTAAAGTTCACCTAGTTCTACCCCCCTGCCGTGGGCAGGGACACCTTCCACTAGCCCAGGTTACTCCAAGCCCCGTCCAACCTGGCCTTGGACACTTCCAGGGATGGGGCAGCCACAGCTTCTCTGGGCAACCTGTGCCGGGGCCTCCCCACCATCACAGGGAAGAATTCCTTCCCAATATCCCATCTAACCCTGCCCTCTGGCAGTGGGAAGCCATTCCCTGTGTCCTGTCCCTCCAGGCCCTTGTCCCAAGTCCCTCTCCAGCTCTCCTGGAGCCCCTTTAGGCACTGGAAAGGACCATAAATCTTCTAAGGCTGCTTTAGTCTACAGGCCTGATATCTTTGGACACCAAAACTTCAAGAGTAGATTTTCAGTAGGTCTGGCCTTGCTGAAGGAAGGACTGAGGATGTTTCTGAGGAATTCTTTTCTCAAAAAAGGGACAAGATTTTCACAGAGGGCTCATCTCTCCTGGGTCAGTCACAGGCCCAAGTCTGGGTGTTGCTCTGTGCATCTGCTATAGGACAAGGGAGAACTTCACCTTCCCTTGCACCATTTGCCCAATCCTAAAAGAATCACCCAGGATAGCTCAGATAATGGCCCCTGGAGAGGCCTGTCTCTTCCTACTGATTGTTAAGGACAATTATTGAGGTTGCCAGGTGTGACCTTCAGTGAGGTGACTCCCGTTCATCACGTCCCCCGTGGGCCAACCCGGGGCACGTGGGCTCCTGTTCCATGTCCTGTGGGTCTCCTGAGCACCCTGCACTGCAGGGCAGTTCTGTGGGAGGACAGAGGTCTGTCAGTGGGAAATGGAGTCTGTGGGTCTTGCTGGTTTAACTCCCCATGATTTTCCCAGATAATTTGGGAAATTCGGTGAAACACCTTCCTGTAGGTGGGAGCTGATCCCTCAGCTCTGGGGCAGGGCGGGAGGTGGGATGTGCTCAGGGTATGAGAGGGGTGGGAATGAGAGGGAAATGAGGGGGGAAATGAGGGGGGAAATGGTGGGCAGGACAGTGCTCTGCTCCCCTCACTGCAGCCTGCCCGTGTCCACTTGGAGTTGGCTCCAACACATCCCCTGAGTTCACTGATAGAAAATTCAGGGGGAAAACAGAGCCGTGAACCTCATCAGAAAATGCAGGTTCCAGGAAAACAATCACTAATCCCCTCAAGAATGTTAAAAAAACCCCAACAAAATGCACATGAAATACACACATAAGGAGTGATTCATGTAGGTGACTGTCATGGCTTTGTGTGAAATATTTGGATTATTGCTCACACCTCTTTCAGGAAACAGGACACACACAGCTTCTCCCACCCCAGAGAAAGAAAAGGTTTCCCAACACCCATTTTAAACATTTTTTTCTAGGAATAGCTCCTGGATCAGCCCTGCAGAGATCAGCCCACCTTAAACCAGAGCAAGGCAGAGGAGTCAGGTCCTTCCAGGGCACCCTTCTGATGGATTGTGCTTTTGGAGCCATTTAAGGATGCCAAGGAAGTGACTCAAATGAGCTGGAATTAACCACCCGTTTGAATTTGGCATTGCCCCTTGTTTATAGGTGGGGATTTGCCCTGCTGGGACTCAGCTGCCACCTGCAGAGCATGGAGAGGTGCCTGCCAGCAGATTGGCAGGGTGGATTTTCTAACAAGTGCGACCAGCAGGATGGTGGCACTTCCAGATGCTGCACAGGGCTGGGGAGGAGTTGTCATGAACAGCTGAGCTCCTCCAACCATGGAAAAAGGACTCGAGCTCCTCGAGGGGCTGTTGGAAGAAGAAAGGAGAGCCCCAGATGATCTTTAGTGGTTGCCCAAGTCCAAAGCTGATTTTTTCTCCTTGCCAACCTGCCCAGCCTCCTCTTCTGCTCCAGTTTTGGTGTCCAACCCCCCAGACCTCCTCCTGCCAATCCCAGCTCCAGTGCAGCAGCAGGGGCTCAGTGATGGCCACAACCATCTTTTTTCCCTGTCCATGGGAGCCATACATCAATATCTGGAAGCCTGTTTGCACCCCTAAAGTAGCCCTGGGCCAGATGTGCTGCCTGTGAGTGTCCCTGTGCTCCAGGGTGACAGCACGGGATGCACCACACACACTTCAGGGTTTTTTTAATCTCAGTGAGTAAATGTGACTTGGGAAAATTACTCTGCCGTTGAACAGAGGGCTGGAAAACCTCTCTTACAAGGAAAGGCTGAGAGAATTGGGATTGTTCAGCCTGGAGAAGAGAAGGCTGCAGGGAGACCTTAAAGCCCCTTTTATTACCTAGAGGGGCTCAAAAGAAAGCTGGAGAGGGACTTTGAACAAGGGGTGGAGGGACAGGACAAGGAGGAATGCCTCCACACTGACAGAGAGTAGGTTTAGATGAGATATTAGGAAGGAATTGTTCCCTGTGAGGGTGGGGAGGCCCTGGCACAGGTTGCCCAGAGAAGCTCTGGCTGCCCCTGGATCCCTGGAAGTGTCCAAGGCCAGGTTGGACGGGGCTTGGAGCAACCTGGGACAGTGGAAGGTGTCCCTGCCCATGGCAGGGGGTGGGATGAGATTGTCTTTAAGGTCCCTTCCAATCCAAACCATGCTGTGTTTCTGTGGTTCTGTGACTTGACAACTGAGCCCTTTCAGGCAGGTGCAGCGTTTATAGGGGAGACAGGAATATTCAACTGTGTGTAAAACTGTGGCTGGGCAATGTTATGGGTACAAGCAGCCTCGTGAGGGATGCTATAAAAGCTCTGGATCTGAGTATTTTCAGAAGGGCAGCTCAGGATCCAGTGTAATGCTGTATTAATAGACAGCAAGAATGTAGAGCTGTGACAGAAAGATTGACAGCTTGTGGCGGTGGATTTTGTACTGAGGTATCTAAATGTGTCCCTTGAAATTCCAGTTTGGTCAGCCAGGCAAACCTGGGCTGAGGTGCTGGGAATTGGCACCTCTGCTTCACATCAGCCTCACGTGTTCAGCCTGCTTTTCTTTTTTGATTCCGAGCTAAAACGGTCGAGGCTTCAGCACAAACTGTTCTCACGTGGCCACCAAAGCTGGATGTGCCCCCACCAGAACTGGGTGTGGACCTTTTGTAATTTTAGTGATTTTGCAGCTCTTGGAGTTGTAGTCAGAATTAAGGAACCAGGCTTATTTAGTCAAATAAATGGTGGTGTGAATAGCCTGTTTAATTCAGTGTGGTACCCAGAGCATGAGGGATTTGGGACCATGTAGTGTGTGCTCTTGGCAACTTCTTACTTGAGAGTCACTTTACTTGTATATTTGACTGTTTTATCTGTGCCAATTCTCCTCATCTTTGTAGCTTTTAGGCTGTGTGAGGTAAGGTTTAAGTTGGATATTAGGAAAGGTCCTTCCCCCAGAGGGTGGTCAGGCACTGCCCAGGCTCCCCAGGGCAGTGGGCACAGCCCCAAGGCTGCCAGAGCTCCAGGAGGGTTTGGACAATGCTCTCAGGGATTGTTGGGGTGTCTGGGCAGGGCCAGGAGTTGGACTGGATGATCCTTGTGGGTGCCTTCCAGCTCAGGATGTTCTGTGGTGGGACCAAAGCCTCCCCCATTGTGATGTCCCCACTCTCGTGCCTCCCCAGCAGGTCCTGTGTGTCCTTTGCAGAGCACCCCTGGGCTCATTTACAATATTAGCCAATTATTCTTGCTTAATTTAGCAAATACTTCAAAACCCATGTGGTGTCCTGCCACAATTAGTGGTGTTCCTTGTCTGCAGTGATTCATCTGAACAGAATTAGCCACGGGCAGGGTGTGAGAGTGGAGATGGAGGCTGGGAGTGAGCAAGGGGCAGAGGGCTGGGCTGGTCCAAGGGTGGGCACAAGTCCTGCAGAGGGGCAGAGCTTGGCTTGCTTTAACTGAAATTATTTTATCTGGTTTAGCTAGAGAAAAAACAAATGTGCTGAATGTTTTATTTCAGCTTGATGAAGCTGATACTCCACCTGGCCAGAGCAAGATGTGTGTTTAAAGTAAAATGAAAATGTGCTAAAGTGTATACATGGAATAGTTTGGGTTATATTTCATGTCAGCTCTTTGGCAAGAGGCTCTGCTGCCTTGTGGAGGCCGAGTGTGTGTGTGCATGGACAGCAGGAGTGGTGGGTAGGGAGTCTCTGCACCCACCAGGAGCTGGGAAACACTTTGGTTCAGTCTCAGTCTGCACCTGCAATATTGGGAGAGTGAGAAGAAACTGAGGCAGCTGGGAGAGGGCACATTTACCAGCCTGGTGGTTGCTGAGCCCTGTACATGGCTCACAGCTCAGCCAGGGTGCTAAGTGAGGAAATGAAACTATTCCTCTGGATAAGGTGGGACACAGAAGCCCACACAGCAGAACTCAGTGGTGTTTTCAAGAGCTGGGAGAAACCCCCTTGGGGTAACCAGAGTGTCTGTGCTCACCACCACCATCACTGCCCTGCCTCAGAGCCTGTTCTCAGGCTAAAGCCAGAGTTAACTGGGGAAGGACCCGCTCCCAGAAACATTCCCAGTGTCACTGGGGGACTGATGTGTGACACCCTGGTGCTGGGGAGGCTGTGCTGTGCTGTGGCTCCTGGGGACATCTCACCTGGTGTACCCCCCACCCCAGGGAAGCCTCTGCCTGGCCCAGGAGCACCAGTGCTGGCACTGGGTTGCCCAGTGAGGACTCTGGTTTGCCCAGGAGTGGCACTAAGATACCCAAGGGCTGTACTGAGTTGCCCATTGATGGCACTGAGGGCTGTCCAGGGATGGGATCAAGTTGCCCAGGGGTGGCACTGGGTTGCACAGAGTTCCTAGAATCCTGGAATGGTTTGTGTTAGAAAGGACCTTAAAGCTCATCTAAAGCCATGGGCAGGGACACTTCCACCAGCCCAGGTTGCTCCAAGCCCCATCCAACCTTGCCTTGAACACTCAGGTGGCACTGGGTTGCCTGGGGTGGCACTGGGTTGCCTGGGGTGGCACTGGGTTGCCCACTGAGGGCCCTGAGTTCATAGGACCATACAATATCCCAGGTTGGAAGAGACCCATAAGGATCAGTGAGTCCAGCTCCTCACAGGACTACCTCCAACTAAATCAGGTGGCCAAGAGCATTACCCATCATCCAACAGCTGCACATGGTTGCCCAGGGGCTGCACAAAGCTGCCCAGCGAGGGCAGGAGGTTGCCCAGGGCAGGATCTGGGATGCCATGTGAGGGTGTTTACTGGCCCCAGGTTGCCCACCCTGTGCTGCCCTGTGGCCATTGCTGTGGCCATCACAGGGAGGTTCAATGGTCAGAACAGGTCACAGAGCCCGGTCACAGGTCACAGAACGCCCTCACCCACCGTAGAACCCAGTCTCCCTCTGCAGAACCCCACTGCCCATAGCAACAGTGCCCTGGCCCTGTGGTGCCAGCACACTGGGGCTGGGGCAGAGCCAGGCAGTGCCACCACCAAGCGCAGCACCACAGCGATGAGGAGCAGCACCCCCACACCCCCAAACCCCTGAGCACAGCCACACTCACAGCTACAGGGGAGCCTGTGCTTCCACTGGGAGGGGAGGACCAGCAAAGCAGGTACTTCTCCTCAGCCCCAAATATCTCTTACAGCATCCAAATATACCCAAACTGGGTGGTCAGCAGCTCCTGCTGTGTGTCCGTGTTCAGGGAGGGTAGAAAGTACCACCCTGGCATGGCTTATCCTGAGGGGGATGCAGGGCCATTTAATTCAGCTGGAAATGCATGGAAAAGTAACTCCAGGCCATTCCCAAGGGTTTTTTTCTCTCTTGAATGCTTGTCTGTCAGTGTCTGAAAGGGAGGGATTTCTTTACAGGGGTGGGAGCCAGGGAAATCATCTCCCACTCTCTGAATGCTGTTTCCTAGGTGTAAGTTTATAATAATAAAATGAATGATAAATAATAAAATTTTCGATAAATAATAATAAATAAGTGGCTTGGAGCTAGGGAATGGCAGTGGCTTATCCCTAGCAGGGAGAAAAGGGCTGGAGTGACTGGTTTGTGGGAACCCCCACACGGTGGGTTTTGTTGGACCTGAGCACAGACATCTCATCCTCAGTTCTGCCAAACTGGCTCAGAGGGTTGCGTTTCTGAAAGCTTTTTTTGCTAAATTTAAGGGTATTAGGGGAAGAACATGTCCCTGCCACATAAGAACTTCACTAGATTGACAGGGAAAATGAAGGTATAATAGGAAATAGGGAATAAGGAATAAAGGAATAAGGAAAATGAAGGTATCAGATCTGTCATCCTCCTTGGCCGCCACGATTTGTTCCTCTCCTCGTTTCAAGACCTGACACTGGATACCACCAGCAGAGTGAAATCCCTGTTTATCCAGGTACTTGGGATGCTGTCAGAAGGGATTTGTTTTTGAGAGATTTAGGCCTGTACAGGCACAGTGTGGGTATCTTGGGCATCACTGGCTGTATCACAAGTTGTGTGTGTTGCAGTGAGAAGTGAGACAAGGGCAGGAACTGACTGAGGGAGGTTTTCTTCTGCCTCCTTTGTGCAGGACACGTCCCTGACAGCAGCATTCCACAATGGAGCTCTACGGCTATCCCTTAAAAGCAAAGTTTACCTATCCAAAACCACCCCCCAGCAAGATCCTGCCTGCCACCAGCACCGTGGCTGCAAGCTACAAGAACCGGATTCCTTACCAGCCGGAGAGCATCAGCCTCCCCTGGATGCCCAACGCCTACTACAAAGCAGCTGCCCTCAACCCAACTCTGGCTCCCCTTTCCGAAAGCTTCCCAGGGTTACCCCCCACCAAGATAATTCCCTTCATTTCCGAGAGGCCGGACGGCGTCTTCACCCGGCACACCCTCGACGACTGGCACAGGTCCAACATGACCAACTACAAGGAGTCGGAGACCACGCGGCACAACGCGGAGCGCCTGAGGGCCGACCTCAACCGCACCATCAAGGACGTGTACCAGCAGGCCAAGAGGACCCAGGGGGAGAGCACCAAGAACCTGGGAGAACGTGTCAATGACATAGAGTATTGGAAGTCGGAGCTCTGCCTCGAGCTGGATGCCATGATCAGGGAGACCAACTCCCTGACAGACATGCAGAAGAGGCTGGAGAGAGCCTTGGCCGACACCGAGGGCCCCTTCCAGGTAAGGACCCTGCCCCGTGGGCCACGAGCTGTGGCCTCCTGCCAGAACATCTGCAGCCATTCAAATTAGACTAATAAAGTTTCATTACGGCTCTGTAACATCTAGAAAGTTTTTATTAAGAGCCCATTAGTTCTGTCAGGAATAAACAAATCCCCTGCCATCTGCTGCATCTCCCCCCCCACCGGCGCACGCTGAGCCCATCAGGACAGGATTTGTTTAACCAAATATTTTTATCTCCAAAATCCTGGTTTGGGAGATAAAAGCCCGTGTCTTACCACGAGGCTCTGGTGAGGTCAGCATCGAGCCTGACACAGGTCCCTGCATTCAGCTGTGGTGGCACCAGGGACACGTGGGCTCCCTCACATCGATTTAATGCTGATGCTGCACTCGGCTGTTCGTCGTCAGCTAAGCCAGAGCGGTTTTTCCCGTACTGTCATCTCTGTGCCCACCTATAATTCCTTTTCTTACATTACTTGACATGGGCACCACCCCTGCAGGGACCCCTGCCCCTGCAGCCAGCACTGATGGCATGGCATGTCCCCAACAGGTCGCTCACAAGTGCTTGCTTAACCGGGAGAAGAGGATGGGCATCGACCTAGTCCACGACGACGTGGAGAAACAGCTCATCACAGTAAGTCTGGCAGCACAGATCATGTTAGAGTTATTTTTACCTAAACTACCCTAAACAGGTTTTGCAGCCCTGTTCCCTGCCTGGCTCCTTAGTGCTGGTGAGGTGCTAAACTCTTCAACCCCCCAAAACCTGCTGCGTTCCCCCACAAGAAAGGAAGGAGTAGCTGAAAACCAACTGTGTTCGTGTGGCATATTGGGGTCCCCTGCCCTTCTTCATGGAGTTTGGAGACAGCCCTGCCAGCACAGGAGCAGTATCTGTCTGTGTGATATATCTCTGTATCTATAGAACATTATATATATATTGCACACAGATGCACACACAGATATGCAGAAGGCACTGTGTGCCTGGCAGCCTGTCTGGTTTTCCCAGCTATATTAGCTGGTCTAATAAAAGATTTTACACCTCCCCCCAGCTTTGCTTTGCTCAGAGCAGTGTGGCTGCAGTAGGACTGTTGCTCTGTGTGCTCAGGCAATGGATTTGATAGAAATTGCAGAAACATGCACTCCTGCCTGCCTTTATATAGTCTGCTTTAAACTGTGAATAAAATCCAACACAATGAGAGCTGGCACAGCAAAGGGGATCCTAATGTAGGGAACAGTGAAACAGAATCACTGCAAAAGCATCACAAAACTGGGAAGGGAATTGCAGCCCCTGGGACTGTGATGCCACTGCTCTGTTGGAAGATTTGTCCTTGTGAGTCAGGCCCTAAAACATTAAAATCTTAGTTTAAAAGTCACGAGGTTTTAGGAAAGTTATCAGAGCTGATATCTCCATAAAGGCATTTCGGTTTTTAAGTGTCTGGGTCATATTCAGGCTGTGGTTTCAGCTGGCTCCTGCACACGGGAGGGCTTAAAAATTCCTGAGTTTGGAGCACTGATCCGAACTCAGGATCGGTGTGATCAACTGGGGCTTCACAGGTGCAACAGGTTTGTGCTGGAGTCAAGTGAGCTGAGAGCAGCACATGCCTTCCCCTGGTAGGGCTGAGTGTTTCTTAGAAAGGACTGGGGATTTGCACCAAAGTCCATCTCCTCTTGTCCCATATGGATGGGATCTCTTGTGGGGAGGAAGATATGTTGGGACTGGGGATGGGGATGTGCAGCACTGCTGATCCAGGCAAACACTGTGCCTGTTCATATCAGGTCAGAATCTGGACCCATCTCCGTGTAGTGGAACTAACCAGCCCTTGACGTGGATGTCAAGATGAAAAACCCCATGGAGCCCACCCTGAAAGTGATTTCAGAGGCCATGGCAGTGGCCACAGCCCCCTCCTGTCCCCTCCTGTCACTGGGTGTGGGCTCAGCTGCACAAACATGTGCACTGGGGCTGGGGGGCCCTTTCTGCACCCCCTGTTTGCTTTGGGGGAAAGGCAAGCAGGGAAGTTCTTGCTGTGTGCAAGGTTGGAGAGGCTCGAGGGGATGAGTGTGTCCAGGCCATGGGTGCTGATGGAGTTGTGTTTTACCTTTGCCCAGGAAATCAAGATCATCAGGTCCGTCCGGGAGAGGCTCCAGCAGTGCTTGAACACCGTGAATGCCCAGCTCATGTAAGGAGGGGCTCTTGCTGCAGGGCTGGTGTGCATTTTAATGTGAACCCCAGCAGGGCCCTACCCCACTCACCCCCTGCAGGTGTCAAACCCGTGCAGGCTCCATGGGAAGCGGGCAGGGATGCACACAGGAAACCATTGCCCCCTACACCCCCACTGAGACCTGCTGTGTCTGTGCTGAAGGTGCAACAAGGAGGCCCGGCAGGAGCTGGAGAAGGACCTGGCTGACAAGCAGATGGGCCATCACATCGACAACAAGTGCTACCAGCTGAAGAACACCTCCAGAGGCATCCACTACTACCGAGGGGTGGAGCGGATCGATGCCACGTGAGCGCAGGCTGGGTGGCACTGGGGGGGCCCCGGGAAGCACAGTGCCCCTCTCTGGCAGGGATCTGGGTTTTCCCAGGCACATCCATCCCACCATTACCTCCAAGGGGTCGTTTCTCTCCGCTCACCATAAAGGGAGAACAGCCCTCCATCCAACACCCAGCAGGGGAAAGCGAGTCCAGCCTAATTAAACATTACATCAGGGTCCAGAGATCAGCCTGCAAATGAATTCAGCCCAGCACCTCTGCACAGCCCATTAAGCTTGTGCATGTTTTCAAAGATGTGTCAGTGCTTGCCTGAGTGCTCTTCCCTGACGTAAAGTCTGGGGGGTTCACCCCTGCCTGGAGAGAGCCTGGCAGTGAGCTGGAATGACACACAGGATGAAGAAATAGAGACTGTTGTCCTGGGACAGGGTTCAGCTGCTTTTGGGTGCCAGGAATTCGGCTTTGGCTCTGTAGTAAATGAACTAAGCACTTGCAGAGATATGCCCTAAGTGGCAAAGGGCTGAGGGAATAAATCTCCTGCTCACACAGACACACACAGTTCATGGAGAGGCACAGATTGTTTCAATTTTTCTAACAGTTTAGGTAGTTATTCACAGTAGAGCTCAGATGTATTTAGACAGGCAAATGAATTGCAAGGGATTGATGCTAAAATTCAGAGGGGGGTAAAATGTGCCGAGAATCAGCAGGTTTTAAATGGAGCTTATGTGGTATTTAAGTCTTTTGTTGACCTTGTTCTGGACTACTGCATAGGCAGGAACTTCATCCCAAACACACAGACAGGGAATGGAGTGGGATCTAATGCTTGTTCAGTTTAGTGTGAAACCGAGATGGGCTGTGAGCAAAATGAATTGACTTCGATCTGTGTGTTGTCATGGAGCTGGGAATCCCTTGACAATTAGTGCCTCAAACATGGAAATAGGGGATCTGTTTGGAATCTCTGCTTTTTCTGGGAGAATCTTTGGTTTGTCTGAGCTTTCATAGGTTGTCTTCATGAGCAGGTCATCATTTAATAAACATCATTGAACAAATAGGGTCCAGATGTTTCACTTTCATGTAATTTAATTAAGAGCATAGATTTAATCTACATTTGACCCTCACTGCTCGCTGGCAGGATCCATCACAGAATCCCAGGATATGCTGAGCTGGAAGGGACCCACAGGGATCATCCAGTCCAACTCCTGGCCCTGCACAGGCCCATCCCCAAGTCTCACCCCCTGTGCCCCAGAGGATCAGCCAAACCCTCCTGGAGCTCTGGCAGCCTTGGGGCTGTGCCCACTGCCCTGGGGAGCCTGGGCAGTGCCCAACCAGCCTCTGGGGGAAGAACCTTTGGCTGAGATCCAACCTGAGCCTGCCCTGACACAGCTCCAGCCATTCCCTGGCTGCTGTCCCTGGTCCCCCCAGAGCAGAGCTCAGTCCCTGCCCCTCCTCTGCCCCTGCCCAGTGAGGTCTCCCCTCAGTGTCCTCTTCTCCAGCTGAACACACCAAGTGCCCTCAGTGTCCTCACACGGCTTCAAATCAAGGCCCCTCCCCATCCTCACTCCCTCCTTTGGATGCTCCATAAGAGTTTAATATCTTATACTGTGGTGCCCAAAACAACATTCCAGGTGAGGCTGCCCCAGGTCGGAGCAGGGCGGGACACGACCGCCCTCAGCAGCGGGGGCTGACCCAGGGCCTCTCCTTTCCACCCCTCAGGATCTCGGTGCCGGAGACGTGGGCCAGGTTCACGGACAACAACATCTTCCGCTCCCAGAGCCAGCGGGCGACCTCGGCCAAGCTGCGGGCGAGCACGGAGAGCGTCCTCATGGGCACGGCCGACGAGATGTGGCGCCAGTTCAGCAAGGTCAACGACGCCTTCACCAGCCGCATCACCGAGACCGCCAACGCCAAGAGCAAGATCCAGACCCACCTGGCCAAGGTAGCCCGGCACCCCTTCCCGCTTTAGCTTCATCCCAAGGGATGGTTGTCCGTGTCCTGCCTCTGCCAAGCAGAGGAAGTGGAGGTCAGTGATGGGCTCACCAGTGGGTCTCATGGGAGGCTTCCTGAAAAGCGCTTGAGACTGTGTTGGTTGAGGCTGGGCTTGCTGATGCCACATCCTTACATGAGGAGCCATTAAAAGCTTTCCCTCTGTTACGGATGATGGATGGATGAGCAGTCCTTGCAAGCAGTAATTTTGGGAAGCTGGGAATTCAGTAGGTCCATCACTGCTCCTAAACCTCCTCTGATGTGACAGCAATAGCAAAGAGATGCTTTTCCCTGAAAACTCTGCTGGATCTGTGCCTGGATGTGTGGCACAGTGACAGTGGTCTGAGCCCAGGGTCTGCTTATTGAGCTTGTTTTTTTTCCTGCACACAGGCAGGAGAAAAGGGAAATGATGTGATCACTTGAGCAGATATTTTTCAATTAATACACGTGTTTGCGTTTCACGCCAGACACGGCAGGAAATCTTCCAGATCGAGACGAAGATACAAGTCATCCAAAAAACCATAAAGGACAAAGAGGTTCAGTTAAAAGTGGCTCAGACCCGGCTGGATGAGCGCACGAGGAGACCAAACGTGGAGCTGTGCCGGGACACGGCCCAGATCCGGTAAGGCAGGAGGGCAGGGCTGGCAGGGTCCCTGAGGAGTCACTGGGGGTGGCACTCAGGAGCATCACTGGCTGACAAAAATCAGCTTTTTTTTCCTTTTCCTAAATCATCCTTTCATAAGTGCCCTGGTAGAATCCAGAGCAATGAGCAGTTGTGCCAGCCTCAGGGTGCTGGGGCAGCTCTGCACCCATGACAGAGGTTGTGCACCATGGCCAGGTACAGCCTGATGCCACCCCACAAGGGACTGGATTTTTCCCACTTGGGTAAAACCCAGCCTCTCCTGCCTCACCCAGGTGGCTGGATGTGCTCAGGTTTGAAGGATAAGCCCTTTATTCTCCCTATTGTGGCCCTCCAGTATATGAAGGGGGCTTATATAAAGGAGGGAGAGGGACTTTTTATATGGGCAGTTAGTGACAGGACAAGGGGAAATGGCTTCCCACTGCCAGAGGGCAGGGTTAGATGGGATATGGGGGAGAAATTCTTGGCTGTGAGGGTGGGGAGGCCCTGGCACAGGTTGCCCAGAGAAGCTGTGGCTGCCCCATCCCTGCAAGTGTCCAAGGCCAGGCTGGACGGGGCTTGGAGCAACCTGGGCTATGGAAGGTGTCTCTGCCTGTGGCAGGGGGTGAGACTGGATGATCTTGAAGGTCCCTTCTGACCCAAACCATCCTGTGATTGATGTCTATGATTCTATGATTCAACTCTCTGACAGGCTCATGTTGAGAGCCCTTAGCTCCTTCCTTTTGGGTTACTCCAAGAAGGGTGCACCACATGGAGAACCAGTAAGGGCTGTCCTCCCCACCCTGGGGACACTGGAAATCCTTTCAAGGACATAGTGAGCTCTTTGGGATTGCACCCCAGAGGGCTGTGGCAAAGCAGGTTGCCCTCAGTGCCCTCTGTGAGGCACCCAAACTTCACACCTCCTCCAGGAAGCCCTCTGAGCATGGTTCCCTTTAAATAATGATTTAAACCCAGCCCCAGAGCTGGTTCAGCATCTCACACGCTGTTGTTTTTTCCATCCTCCACTTGTTTCACATTCACTTTTAGCCTCTCCCAGCTGCCCTGTTCTGCTGTGTGAGCCTGTGTGGGTGTGGGTAGGGCCCCAGCACAGGGAAGTGCAGGAGGGTGAACCAACAAACCCTCAAACCCAAGCAGAGGTGGGAAACCACAGCTGCTCATCCCTCTTCTCAGTGGGACGAGCTGCTCTGGCAGACACTGCACATACCCAAAGCCTGACCCTGAGATCAGGGTCAGGTTGTTGTTTGGAGCATGGTGCTAATAACACCAAGGCTGTGGGTTTGACCCGTGTATGGGCCATTCACTGTGGTCCCTTCCAACTCAGAAGTTCTGTGAAATCTGTGAAGTTTGAAAGCTGAGTAAGTTTGAAGCCTTAGAGCAAACTTACCCCTTCCTCTCCATGGAGGAGCTCTTCCCTCAGCCTTGTATCTGACAGGAATGGGGGGTCCAAATCGGTCTGATCCTGCTGATGGGGGAAATCCTGTGCCCAAAGGGCCCATCAGCAACGCTCTGCTGGAAACCACTGCCATGATGGGACTGCTAACGGGGGTTCTCGCTGTCTTCCAGCCTTGTCCAAGAGGTCAATGAAATCAATGAGACACTCAGGAACCTTCACCAGTGCCTCAGAGCCTCTGAGGACATGCTGCAAATGCTGGTCCGTTCCAAGGCCGTCTTGGAGCACGACCTGGTCATCAAGAACAACTCGCTCTTCATCGACCAGGAGAGGTGCATGGGGATGCGCAAGACCTACCCCAGCACCGTGCAGATCCTGGGATATGTCTCAGCAGGGCTCACCTGAACACACGGAGTGTCTGCCAGGGGACACATTCCCAGTTTTGTTACGGTTCTTTGCAAATAGATTGTTACGATTTCACGGCCATGTCAGAGTTTCATTTCCTCGTGTAAACCCTGAGTAGAAGTCGAATGATTGGTTGGTTTGGTGTGTGGTTCATACCAGGATAATTTCCCCCCCCCCCTTTGGTTTTTCTCTTTCACTCTGTGCCAGAAAGGAGATGAAAATATCCTGTATGACACTAAGAGTAAATCCACCCACAGGGATCCATTCCTACCCTTCCAGTCTGTGATTTTAGGACAAAAACTGTCGTGTCTTCCTCTTTCTGAGTGTGTGTGATGTGGAAAAAGCACAAGGGGAAGTAAAGCTACTTGTCAGAGTAATTAGCTGCTGACATCCATGATGTATTTTTAATGGTGCAGCCGAAGAAACACAAACTGTCCCGGAAAGAGCTGCAGGATGTGCTGTTCCTAAAGAGAAAAATCAGCGGTTTAAGCTGATTTCTAATGATAATTGTCTTGCTTTGGAAAAATTTAGAGTGCCATCGAAAATGAGGAAGTACATTTGACTAGTTAACTGTAGAGAATGCTGTGGATTTAATTTTGGGTTCCTAATTTAACCTCCTGTGTGTAGTTTGTTGGCGGAAGCAGCACTTTGAAGATATAGAGATGAGTCAGTGTTGAAGTCAAACCCCCAGCTGACACACAACCTGCTCTCTTGCTGTGGATCAGGCTGATTTGACCAAGTATTGGAATTTTCAGAGGGATAAGTCTTCAATCAACCTGAGGCTCAGTGTGAAAGTCACTTTGCAAATTGCCTCCTTAGACTCACGTGTCACTTAGACACTGTGAAGCCTTTCACCCTCAGCAGCTGAGCTCAGGCTAAAGCCTGTAGGCACCAAGAATCCCAAAGGAGCAGAAGCTCAAATCCTTCCCCTCCCTCAGGAATCCAGGGCAGGGACCTCCCAGCCCAGTGTGGGGGCTCCCAGGAGCTGAGAACATCTTTCCTTGTCTCACATCCCCTGGGGACTCCACCTCACCTGACAGACCCCTCCGCCCTCCCTGCTCCCCCCGGGGCAGCTCCTGAGAGCTGTACCCAGGTCCTGCCCAGCCTCAGTGTCTCAGCAGGATCTCCCTTCCCAGCAGCCCTAAACAGGAAGCAATTGTCTTTCTAACATTTTATTTTTTTTTTTGCTAGCACTTTTGTCTCAAGGAGACTAAAAATAGATTTCCTCTACTTTGTGTGTATCTTGGAGCCTGAGTCCGTCGGAGGGAGCAGCCACCCCTTCTAAAGGAAAGATCCAAATGTAAGCAGGAAAAACTGCCCAGCTGATCACACCTTCCCTTTTTCCACTGATCTGCCTCCCCAAAATAAACTGATGGCAGACTGAACTCACAGGCACCTCTAGTTTTTTTAGCATCCTCCCCAGCTCTGTGCTGTTACTCTCCCCGTATTCCTTTCCTGAAGCCTTTCCCAACCTCTGGCGATTTTGGCTGCTCCACTGGTCTGAAGCCCTGCTCCAGACAGCTGGTTTTCAGGCAGAGCTGCCTGGTTTTTGGGCAATGGGCCCTGTGAGTTTGTGCCCAGCTCAGTGTGGGGCAGCAAAGGCACCCAACAGCCCCTTCCTGAAAGGTTCCAGCTCTCGAGTACCTGGAGCCAAGTCCTGGCACCAGCAACAGCTTCGCCTTCATTTCACTTCATTTCACTTTCACCTTTGTTTCTGAGTCATGTAAAAAACATCTGAGCTCTGTTTTACAGCGAGGGCACACCAGTATCAGTCAGCACTTAAAGCCTCCTATTTCCTCCAGTGTTGCTTTCAGAGCTCCCCAAACACTCACCTTTCCCACTGGCCCAACTCCTTTAAGGCTTTCTCCTGACAGTATTTATGTGGTGTCACAATTCCCCAGCTCTTCAGTTTCCCTTGCTGTCCTGCCCTCCTGATGCTCCTTTACACAACATTGCCAGAGCATTTCTTTCCTCTGTTCCAGCCACGACCAGAGGAATTTCAGTTGCAGCTTCTCTAATTTCTCTCACAAATACTTTCCACTTCCCTGCAGCAGATTTCCCAGACGTTAGAGAATTCCCAGGTCCCTTTGGGGTTTTGTTCTCTCCACGCCAGTTTTCCATAAGTTGACAGTATTGATGTTACTTCTGGCAGCTGATACTCCCAAATCTCCCCCAAACACTTTGATCACTGAATCCTACGTGTGCTTCCATGTGAGCCTTTTTTTTTTTCCCATGACTGGAGCCAGCCCTGCCACAAAACTCCTGTAAAATGGCTCTCCAGGGAGGGGTTTGGGTGAAATTCCAACAGACACGTGGCTCGTGGCCGGGTCTCCTGCCCACAGATGGATTTGTCTCCCATGACAGAGCTGCTGCTGAGTGAAGCTGCTCAGTCCAACCCCTCAGGGCTGGGTTTGGGGTTCAAACAGCCTCTATTTTTGATGTATTCCAGGAGCACGAAACAACATTCTGCTGATGTGTGAGATGCCTTTGCTGCTGTACCATTATATGATTTGCTTTCGTAGATCATTTCTAAATCCCATCCCTGGCCACCTTTGTGCCCTGATGTGATGTCTCCTTTCTTCGGTCTGAGGAACAACATGTTTGCTTTTATTGCTATTTATTGCTGGTTTATTGCTGGCTTTATCAGCCAAGTTGCTGAGAAGGTTAGTTTGTGGAAATTCCTTTGCATCTTACAACCATATTCCCACCCTTCTGCATCATTCCTTTTGCATCAGTCCTGCAGAGCTGTGTCTGTAAATTAATTGTTTAATGACTGGAGGAAAGACAATAAATTGATAAAACCAGGACACTGTTGATTTTGTCAGTCCAGGATCCAGGTGAACACTCCAGGCAGGTCTATCAAGAAACTTTTCAGAAAGGAGGTTTTGTTGCAAGAAAATACAAATAATTGAATTTCCTGGAAGAGTCTGATACAAATTTTGGGTGAAATCAAAGCTTGCCAACCCCCTATTAACACTATATTACATAACTAGTGCAGATTATTATGCTTGAGGGAGAGAGAATTCCCCAAAGAGCATCAGCAGTCAGAAAAAAAAAACCCAAACCCAACTCATTGCTATTGTGGAAAAAAAGGGAGAAAACTTTGGCAAAATGCTAAAGGAAAATTTGGGCAGTGGAGGATCACAGAAATGATTGTGCTGGCTCAGAGCAGAGTCCAGTGAGCAGCCTCTGCCAGAGCCAACAGGAGATGCTCAGATAAAAGCACAGAAGGCAGCAAGCACTCTGTGATATTTTCCCAGTCTACTTTCCCAGCTCCCAGCAATTAGCATCTCAAGGACTTCCTGAGCTGCCAGGGCTGTCCTTGGATTTGATATCCCCCCATGGATTTGTTTCACATGCTCTCGTTGCAGTTGTTCCTCCAGCCCGTGCGGAGTCGCGGCATCCGCTGCGATCCCTCGGCAGGAGCTGCGGGGCACGGAGCATCCTCCCCCTCAGGGCAGCAGTGACCACTCTGGGGACCCCGGAGGAGACTCCAAAAGGGACCAAACCCGGGACTGCTGGAGCCAAAAGTGTAAAACTCAATAGTTTGGGCAAAACGTGGCTCAAAGGTGGTTTAGACCCGTGTCCCCTGCAGGTTCAGCCTCACGGCAGGCTGGTTGCTGTTATCTGCTCTCAGAAGATGAGCACGAACCACCAGTTCTGAAAGTATCTGAGTGTGTTCAGAGTCATGTCCCAGTTGGGAAGCTTGCTTGACTTTTTGTGGGTTTTGGGGTCAGTGGGCAAATTTTGGTTTCACTGAAGTCAGTGGGGTTTTCTCCAGTGATTTCAGCCTGGCTCCATCAGTGCTGACAACTGGCTGGGAGTGGAAAGGAAAAAAGTTGGGTAAAGTTGTTTTTGGGGCATGAATGCAGACAGGACTGAGATGTTTTATAAATTCTTCTTGGTTTGGCGAAAAACAAAAGTCAGGAAAAGTAAGTAAATTCCTCCAAGATGTATTAGACCTTTTGTTACAGATGTTTGCTGAATGTAAAAGTCTCCCCTCCCGTTTTTTTTCTGCTTGAAATGTGTTTTCCAATAGCCATTCCACCAGTGTATATGTATTTTTATATATGTATATGTATGTGTATATGTGTTTTTTGGGGGAGCATTATAGATTCTCTACAAAATGTGAGTCAAACCATATCTTGCTCTGCTCCTTTTCCTAGTTGCCCAGTTGTTTAAAAACGGGGTTTTGCCCTCCTTGTTCCATTCCCAGCCCCACATAAGCTATGGGATCACTGGTGGCAGGGCAGATTTCTACCCCTTCCCTTTGCATTTCCAAGCCTCTGTTGCTGATGGTCTTGATCACCAGGATAGGAAACAGGAAGCAAGTCCCTAAAATTGTGATGACAGAGCAAAATCTTGAGGTTAAACATGAAGACATAGAGAGGAAATCTTGTCTTTGTAGTTTGAAAATGCTTGTTTTAGGAGTGGTTTCATTCACCTGGCCCAGGACAGGGGACGAGCAGAGCCCCTGATGTGCTGGTGCAGGTGATGCTCAGACACAGTTAAATGAGGCTTAGGTCCTTTTCAGTCCATCACTGCCATGTCAGATTAGCATCTGAGCCCCTTAAGTGTTATAAACCCCACTTTCTCTCCTCAGTTCTCATGAGTTTATTCCAGAATTTCAAGCTGGAGCGTTGTGTTTGGAGCAATCCCACGGAACAGATTCAAAGCGAGAAATCCACGTTTCGCCCGGTGTTTACACAACCCGTCGGTCTTCTGAGTATTTCCAGCACAGCCTGTGGCCAACTTTGTTTGTACACAAAACACTGTCATTGTGGTGCCTGCTTTTCTTTAGGCTGTGATGGCCGAGCTCACCCCGAGTGTGAGCAGGGGCAGCTTTGGAGCCCGCGGTGGGAAACACCGGCAGATCCTCCAGCCCGGGTTGGGTCAGGTGGTGATGCCTCTCCAGCAAAACCTCCAGGGCTCTGTGTGAACATCCTCACTTTCTCACCTCCTTTTCTCTCCCTGGACAGTCGCCATCCAACATCTCTGGCTGATGGAAGGTGCCTCCAGCACTTTACTCGTGGTGGTCCCTGCAGCAGCAGGGTCCCTGGCACCAGAGCTGGCACAGCACGTGCCCAGCAAGTGCTTTTCCAAAGCCCTGCTCTCTTTGGATGATGTACATTTCCAAGAGAAGTGTCCATGGAGCACAGGAGTGATGTGCACTTCTCTCTGGGATCCCTCCACTGTTTCCAATCCATGGCTCTCAGCCAAAACAGGCTTCATGACCTGCAGGCTATTCTTTCCCCTGCTTTCAGTTTCAGATATTTCTCCCATGCTTAAAAAGCTGCTTTTGGCACCTTTTCCAGAACTGAAACTGCAGTGGTTTTGCTTGCCCACATTCATGGAGGAGCTCAGGAGCAGAATGTCACCCCCACACCTCCCCTACTGTGCATCATCCCGCTCTACTTTCGGAGAAAACGTTGGCTATTTTATCCAGAGACAGCAGCAACTGAGATTTCAGACCTACAAACTCAAATCAGAAGAGGGTCTCTAACAGCAGAGTGGATCACAGCCCTGGGGGATAAGACCCTTCTCACTGTGTTTGTGCAGCCCTGAGCATGGGGGCTCCTTCTGCACAGAGGAAAACCAGCCCAAAATAGCCTCATTAGCCAGGAAAGTACCGATGGTGGCCGATGTTTCAGTCCTCTGGGGTTTGCAGCCACAGGTGGCACTGACAGGCAGCAGCGTCCCAGGGTGCAGGGGGTGGAAGCAGCATTTTTTGGAGGGGAGGGCAGATTGCATCCTTTGGAATGTCGTTTCAGCCGCTGGCCTCCCCCCCCGACCCCTACGGAGCGCTCTGAACTCCCACTTGCTGGCTAATGACGGGACCCCTTGCGTGTGTGTGAGGAGCCAGAGCCAGCGCTGCAGGGAACACGCCTCTGCCTGCCAGGAGGAGGGAGCCAAGCACGCTCCTCTCCCTCTTTTCTCCCAAGATTTACAGTCTCGGTGGCTGGATGCCGACTTCCCTCGTCTGTGCAACAACGCGGGATTAGCTTGGAGCTGGTGTGTGAGGAGGGGAAGAGGTGAAGGGGAGGTTGGTGTGAGTGCTCAGGACTCCCAGGAGCGTGCAGGTCCCTGGGGGGTGGGGGCTGGACTGTGTGTGAGCTTTATATCAACAGATTAGCTGGGGGTGAGGAATGAGTGAGGGCTGCTGTGCAGCCACTCCTTCTTCCCCGAGCACCTAAGTCTAGAATCACAGCATAGTTTGGGTTGGAAAGACCTTAAAGATCATCCAGTCCCACCTCCTGCCGTGGGCAGGGACACCTTCCACTAGCCCAGGTTGCTCCAAGCCCCATCCAGCCTGGCCTTGGACACTTTCAGGGATGGGGCAGCCACAGCTTCTCTGAGCAACCTGTGCCAGGGCCTCCCCACCCTCACAGGGGAGAATTTCTTCTCAATATCCCATCTAACCCTGCCCTTTGTCAGTGGGAAGCCATTCCCCCTTGTCCTGTCACTCCATGCCCTTTCCAGCCCCTTTAGGCACTGGAAGTGGCTTTGAGGTCTCCCCAGAACCTTTCTTCTCCAGGCTGAACAGCCCTAGCTCTCCCAGTGTCCTCCAGCATTTTGAAAAATCTCACCCTCCATTTAGTGAAAAGTTGCTCGGTTCCACCTCATTTGGCTTTCAAGTGCTAAAAAAAAAAAAAAATCGAGTCCAAGAGCTACAATCCCTCCAGCACAGCCCATTCCCCAAATCCTGTCCCACGGAATCTGTTCGGGGCTGCACAAACGGGGGCGAGGGGACCCCCGATGTGGTCAGCTCGGACAGCTTGTCCTGTCCCTGCAGCCGCGGGCACCGGCCGGTCCTGCCCGGGCACCCCGGGGACACCCACTCACGGGGCCACCACCTCTCCCCCTCCTTCTTCCCTCCTCCAGGGCTGCCGGGGGTTCCATCGTGGGGGAGAGAGGGTGGTCTTCGTTCCCCCCGTCAAATCTCCTCGCTGGCCGGCGGGAGCGGCCGCGCTGTGCCCGGGGCAGGGAGCGGCTCGGGGCCGGGATGCGGAGCCCGGAGAAAGGGATGCGGAGCCCAGGGGAAGGGATGCGGAGCCCAGGGGAAGGGATGCGGAGCCCAGGGGAAGGGATGCGGAGCCCGGAGAAGGCAGCGGGGCGCTGAGCGGCTCCCGGGGGGAGCGGCGGGGCCGGGGCCGGGGCGCTGCCGCGTTTATAGGCGGGCGGCGGGCGGAGGGCTGAGCCCTCCCCGTCCCACAGACGCAAGCGGGGCGGTGGCCCCGGTTAAAGGGGAAACTTGACAGCGCCGCCGCCCGCTCCGCTCCGCGCCCCGCTCCGCGCCCGCCGCCCAGCCCCGCTCGGCTCCGCAGCGACGTGAGTACGGAGCGGGCCCCGCGATGGGCGGGGGGCGACCGGGGAGGGGACGGGAACGGCCACACCGAGCGGGAGAGGGGCTGCGGAGACCCTGGGAGAGAGACTGCGGGAGCCCCCCTTCCCCGTCCAGGGATCCTCTAGGGAGAAGGGTCGGGGCAGCCCCCTCCGCTCCTCACTGAGGGTCCCGAAGGGAGGTGGGCTGGGGTGAGCTCCCTCCTTCAGCCCGGGAGGGGGTCCAGGAGAGCCGCTGTTGGCGGTGCCAAGGGTACATAGCTGAGGAAAGTCTCCCCCACCCCTGGAAAGGGTCCAGGAGAGCCTCTGTTGGCGGTGCCGAAGGGAGATTGGCCGAGGGCACCCCCGGAGAGACGGGCCGAGGTAGCTCACTGGGGTGAAATGGGCCGAAGTAGACGCCCTCTTCCCCCCCACCCCCACGGGGGTCGTCCGAGAAAGCCTCCTCTGGGGAGGGGGCCGACAGCATCACCCCCGGTGGTCCCATGGGTGGGTGGGCAAGGTACCACCCCCCTTCCCGCGGAGTGGGGCCGGGGCAGCCCCTCGGGTGAGATGCGCCGACATCGAGCCTTCCCGCCGCGGGCGGGGGGGCCGAGGAGCACATTCCCCTTGCGGAGAGGGATCGGAGCCCCCCTCGGGGGAGAGGGGCTGGGGGGGCCTTCTCAGGGAACCGTCCCCTTGGGGATCCTGGAGAGGGGGGCTGGGGGAGCCCCCTCGGTGAGGTGATTGGGGATCCTCGGTGAGGTGACTTGGGGGATCCGGCTCGGGGCGAGGCCTCGGAGGACCCCCGGGGTATCGGGAGCGGGTCCAGGCAGAGGGCTCGGACCCCCGTCCGTCGGCGGGGCCGAGGGAGGGGGCCCGGGCGGCGGGCGCTGCCCCAGCAGGATGCCCCGGAGCCGGCGGGGCGGAGCGGAGCGTCTTCTGCTGCCCCCGGCCGGCCGGCCCGGACAGACGGACAGACACACACACGGAGACACGCACACGCACTCAGCAGCATCCCTGTCCCCCTCCAGTTCTGCCCTCCACCGCCGCCAAGATGCTGCTGTTGCTGCTGGGGATCATCGTGCTCCACGTCACCGTGCTGGTGCTGCTCTTCGTCTCCACCATCGTCAGTGTAAGTACGGATTTTCCCCTGGCACCGGCGTGCCAGAGAGCCAGGGGCATGGCATGGCAAGAGCAGGAGGTGGTATTTTTATTTATGGCCTATTTTACAGCCTGGCTTTTAGCCGCTTTTTGGTGCTTGCTGGTCTCACTAACAGTGGGATTTGGGGATTTCGGAGTTTGTGCTGTCAGGTGTAACTGGTGGGGGGGTTTGTGTGTGGTGCTCAGGGCATCCACGTTAGTACAGAGCAGTGTTGAAGCCCATCTCCTCATCATCCCTGCGTTGGTCCATATCAGGGAGCAGTCTCAGAGCACCCAAAATCCCCTCGATGCTGCTTTCACTCCCCTTTCATGAGGGAGCCCCACCTGCTAATGGGCTCCAGCCCACAGGACCAGTACAGCCAGTTTGAGCGAAGCCCCTTGGCACGGGGCTGATTTGGGCACTGGCTCCTCGGCACCGGCAGTTCTGCTCCCCAGCTCTGCTCCTCTGGGGCTGTGAATTAGGCACAGACTGTTTCCTAACCCAGATGGGCTCCTGCTGGTGATTTCCAAGGCTTAAACTTTGCGAGGAGCGGGAAGACTGAGGGCTGGATGCGGCACAGAGCCTTCCCAGCACTGTCCTCGGGCTGGAGCCCAGTGAACACGTCAGCTGCTCGGGAAAAAGTTTGACTTGGTTTTAAGGCAGCCGTTCTGTGGAGCTGGTGACTCGCAAGGTTGCTTCACCAGGGGCTTCTTCGCGTATTTCTCTCTCTCTCTCTCTTTTTTTTTTTTTTTTTTTTTTTTTTTTTTTTTGTGGTAATAGCAGTGGAAGACGTTACAAAAATCTTCCGAGTCGTTAGGAATCACGTGGAAGCATTCAAATATCCCGGTCGGGAGGAGGGAAATGCGCATCCCCTCGGGACTCGCTCCGTGTTTAAAGAGCATAAAGAGCTTCTGTTTTTCTGCCGTTGAGGCGAAAGCAGTTAAAAGCAAATATCAGTATTTACTTTCCAAACCTCTCTCTAAAGGAAAGCGTGTGCCTGGGAGCTCCCGGCCGGGCAGACACGTGCCGGGGTGTGCTGGGGCTGCTCGGGGCCGAAGCTTTGAGGGGGGGACAGGGCGTCCTGCTGCCCCCAGGGCCCTGCTCACCGGGCTGTGTCTCTCTCGCAGCAATGGCTGGTGAACGGCGAGCACACGGCAGACCTCTGGCAGAACTGCACCTCTGGAACCATCTTCCACTGCCTGGCATCATCCAACAATGGTGAGTGCTCCCTGTTGCTGCCCCTGGCTTTTATTCTCCTCCTGGGACTCATAGAATTAAAGGGGGGATTGCCTGTGAGGGTTATTTGCGATTCCTTCTTGGTTTTCCCTGCGTCCCTGAAGTTGTTCCCTCCCACCCCATCCCCTTGCCTCCTCTGCTCTGTCCCCCCACGGAGGGGAATGGCTCTGCTGTGGTCCTGGAGGGCCACAAAGTGGGGATTGCTCCCCCCACCCTTACGAGTCCTTGAAGCTGTGATGGGGCTTAGCAAGGAAACCAGACTCGATGCCCATCGCCCTGCCCTGTGCCCTCAGGCTCCTGGCAGGACCGTGGCAGGGTGTTGGCACACTCAGCCACAGTGCAGGTGACTTGCTCGAGCCCTTTTGAGGGCTCTCCTGTTACGAGCCCATTTTTCCAGTTGGATACACGAACACGAGGTGGTCCTTGGAGCAGGGCTTGCTCTGTTGCCCTGCTGGGAGCAGAGGGGCTGTTTTGGGCACTCCTCCCTCTTGCTCCGGTGTGAGGGGGTTTTAAAGATGCACACGGTGCTCCAAGGACAGCCTGTTTCCAGAGGATACCCCATCCCTACCCAGGAAGCTGCCCTGTGCTTTCCTGCTGTGATGGGCTGAGTTTTTGGGCACAACCCTTGCCCTGTGGTTTGCTGTGGGATGTGCTGAGCGCTCGAGTCCTTCTTCATCCCGCTGCTGAGAGGGTTCCCGTGGCACCCCCACATCTGGGGGGCTGAACAGCCACCTCTGGACCAAGCTGGGTGAAGGCTGATGTCACACTGGGTGACATCACCTAGCAAGCTGTTTGCTGAGGTCAGCAGGGGAGGAGACACCATGACACAGAGTTTCCAGGGCGATTTATGGTACCAGTAGCACGAAATCCGTGCTGAGGGGGTCAGGGAAGCCCGTGCCTCAGTTTGCCCAGAAGACAGAGCTAATGCCAGTGCTGCTGTGGCCAGCACTTGTTTTGTTAGCCTGGTTTTTTGCTTTCCTGTGGAAACAGATTGTCCCAGTGCAACCTCCAGTGCAAGCAGCTGTGAATCCCAGCGCTGCCACTGGGAGCACAGGCACTTCATGCCGGAAAACAGACCCGATGTAGGAGCAAAGTGATGCCCTGTGGCCTTAGCGAGGAGGGAACAGTCACACTGAGAGCTCTAAATGCTTCCAGAGGGTCTTGGAGCGATGGAAGACTGTCAGAGGGGTTTTGGAGATTGGGGATTTTGCTCCCCCTAATGCTGCGAGCAAAACATTCGCGTTACCCCACGCGGGAAGGTGGGTGCTGATGTCTTCCCTTTGCCTTCCCCGGGCTGAAAGCCACAGTGTGTCCCTGCTCGGGCCCAGGCTCTGGTGTCGGTGGGAGTGGAGCTCCCACCGCTGGTCTCTGCTGACGCCTGGTGGTGTCCGGGACGGCCGGGAAGCGGCTGGATTGCATCCCAGGCGAGGAGCCTTCTGGAGCCGTGTCCTTCATCAGCAGTTGGCTGGTGCTGGCCATCTGCAGCGTAGGCAGCCTGTGCAGGGCCAGTCATGCGAGCTCCCGAACTGCTGAGCTTGTGCTTTGCAATGAAAGGCAGCGACTGCCCCCAGGAGTCCCGGAGCCGAGGGCTCTAAAGCCTCCCCAAATCTTTTTGCTTTTCAAGCCTGCGTGGCTTTTTCTGGATGTTTACAGGATGTTTGTGTGTTGGAGCTGTCAGTGTGGAGAGGGGCTTGTCCAAAATGCAGTTGGCTGGTTTCCTCCACGCCTGACTGTCCTGCTGCGTGTTTGGAGTCTATGCTGAGTTGGACTGGATGATCCTGATGGGTCCCTCCCAGCCCAGCATGTTCTATGATTCTATGACTGAGCCACTTAAATTTGGGCTTCCCTGTGAACCCTTTGCAGTGATGATTTTTTATCATTAAAGGGACTGTAGTCAAGATGACCCTGTTACAAACGCAGTCGAGCATCTGAGTTGGAGTGATAGACTTTACCTATGGAAGGTGTCCCTGCCCATGGCAGGTGGGTTGGAATGGGATGGTCTTTAAGGTCCCTTCCACCCCAAACCATGATTTTGTGATTGTGTGATTCTATGATAAGGTGCCCCAGTGAGCTGCTCATTGAGCAGAAGTGCATCATGCCCAAGGCTTCAACAGCCCTCTGACACCTCTTATTTATCCAAAGGTTCTGCTCTGGCATCACGAGAAGGGGGTTTTGCTTCAACAAAAGCTTGCGCCCCATCCACCCTGGGGCAGGAGTGTGGGAGCAATGCAGCTGAGGACCTTCACCTTGTGAGGCCCTGGAGGCAGGATCCCGAGCTCACTGCTGCTCTAGGAACACAAAAGGATTTTTCCTGGGCTTGCATAAGGCTTTTAAGATCTGTTTGTAGAAACAGACAAAAAATGCCACATATCCTTTCCAGCAGGTCCTGCTCCCTCCCTCCCTGCTGTCCATCCCTTGCTCCCACTGCTACCAGGGGAGCTGCTGTCCTATTTGGAGCAGTAGCAACACAGGGCAAGGATGCTGGGGCAGAGCCACCTCTGAGGCTCACACTTGTCTCCTGCCTTATCCTTATGCTCCTCATATGCTCTTTCCTAGGAATATGCTTACTTTCAAAAATTGGGATGATCCCCTGTCAAATACCACAAACCATCCTCGGTTCCATCCCTCTCAGGACATGGGCTGTGCTGCAGGGGGATGCAGACAGGCCTAAGAATTCCTTTCCCTGGTGCCAAGGCTTGTACTTAATGGTTAATCCTGGAGTGCCAAGGTCTGCTCAGGGCTAAGAGCAAGGAATCCTGGTTTGGGAATTTTGGCAGAACTTACTCTTTACACAGAGGCAGTTTTTCTTCTGGCCAGCGCAGTGGCTGCTGTGGTGGGGTTATTCCTTCCTCCCTTTTCAAAAGCAGTGGAACTCAGTAAGTGGAGTTTGGGAATTAAGTAGTGCTGGGTCACCTCTGCTCATCGTGGATGAGGGCTTTGGGGGTTGGTTGTGCTGTGATGTCCCTCTTGGTCTCAGCAGGGATGAGCCTTCTCTGTCCTGTCATGGATGGGGGCTTTGAGAGTTGGTTGTGCAGGTGGAATTTGGGGAATTAGGTAGTGCTTGGTCCCCTGTGTTCATCATGGATGGGGGCTTTGGGGGTTGGTTGTGCTGTGATGTCCCTCTTGGTCTCAGCAGAGATGAGCCTTCTCTGTCCTGTCATGGATGGGGGCTTTGGGGGTTGGTTGTGCTGTGATGTCCCTCTTGTTCTCAGCACGGATGAGCCTCCCCTGTCCTGTGGATGGCCAACAAGAAGCTGAGCTTGTAAAACCAAGTGCCAGCGGGATTTGCTTTTGTTTAAGACTGAGGCAGGTTTGGGACTGTGCCCCTAACCCACCATGGGGGTGGAACAGGCAGCAGAACAACCCAAGGGCTGAGTGCAGCACTGCCAGGCCACGGCTTCCTGGGACATCAGACCTTGGGTACAGGGTGGCCCTGGCCTCCCTGGAGGCTGAGCTCCCACCTCCCAAATTCCCCTTGGAAGGGCTCAAACCCTGTGTGAGGGCTGAGCCACCCCTGGGGAGGGAGCTGAGGGCAGGTGCCCACTTCTTCTCCCAGTACAACCGCCTGCTTGTTGCTTTGATTTTTGCATTTGCTCGGCAGATAATGCCTTTTTTTTTTTTTCCGAGAGGCCGAAAACTATGGAAAAAATGTTGCAATCTTTGCTTCGTTTGCGCTGTCAGACATTCCTGGAAAAGACTTATCTCAGGAATTCGGCTCTGAATCCCAGGATTGTGCGTCGGCAGGGCCCTGTGCCAGCCCCGGCTGCGCGGTCCCGCTGCCGGCACGGGGCACGCGCCCGGGCCTGGGCTGCTCGAGTGCTCTCAAGTAGATTCCACCCCAAGTGTCCAGACAGTTTGATAGTTTTTTTCCCTCCAAAAATGGCCTTTTCTTTCCACAACTGAATTATTTGTGCAGACAAGAAGACCTTTTTTTTTCTGCTCTTCTTCTGATTTTGGTGGGAGCGCTGCAAGTGGGGAAGCAACGGGGGCATCCGTGGAGATCCCTGCATCCTTCTGTAATGTCAGGAGACACTTTTCCTGTTGTCTTTGCACAGTTTTTCCTGTTGCTGCTCTGTGGCTTTCCCATGACTGGCTTGTTCACAGGCAAGCTGGTGTTTTTTGGCTTTTTTGAAGGGAGAAGAAAACCCAAACCCTTGGGAAATGCACGGGCTGCCAGTCCACAAGATTGCTGAGTGCTGAGGGCTGTGCGATGCACCCACTGATTTACTGATGTGATGGCCACGAGCTAAGCCCAGGTGGGTTGCCCAGAGCAAAGATCTGCCCTGGACCACCTGGGCCTCCCATGGATGGGGCAGCCACTGCCACGCACCAGGGATTGCCCTGCTCCTCTGCACACCGACTCTACCTCTTCCAGAGCCCCTTTCCCCTGGCAGATGGGTCCCTAAGCAGCACTGCTGGTGTTGTAAATGCATTTTCTTTGTGCTGGAGGAGGCAGGAAAGCTTTTCATCCCTGATACGAGGCAGAAACATCTGGACCCTGACCCATCTGCTGCTCCCAGGAGGAGTTGTGCTGCTGCTTCTCCGCTTTAAAATGCATAACTGAAACATCTGAACCTGCTGCTTTTGCTCTGTCAGCTCCCCCAGAGTGGTTTGCAGCCTTTATTCTTTCAAACTCTTTCTTCCAGCAGTGCTGGACTCACATGACATGGGAAAGGTGGGATGGAGAGATGGAGGTGCTGTTTAACTTGTAATCCTTTTTGTGATTGAAAATGGTGTAGCAAGGCTTCATTGAAGCCTTGTGCTGAGGAAAATTATTTCTCAATGTCTAATTCCATTATTGATAGCGAGTGTAAAGTATCTCAACACAAGGAGATGGGGGGGGAATTCCCCTCCAGCCCACTGGGAAGGCTGAGACTGCACCAACAGGAGAACGTGTCAGCGGTGAGGGGACACTTCCTAGCACAGGAGGGGAGAGTCCAGTCACCCCAGCAAGTTAGAGCTTCAAAAACTTATTGATATGAAGATTTAAACAATGATTTCAGCTTTTTCTTGAAAGCCAAAGTGACCATCTGCCCACATGATGTGCACCTGTGGCCACAGCACTGCTGCTGCTACTGCTGCCTTTTGCTTTGCTTCTGCTGGGCAGTTGCAAACTGGAACGAAATTACCAACCAGCAGGAAATTACCCTTGTTTAAAGGTGCTGGATGTGTTGGAGTGAAGGCCTACAGTGAATACTGGATAGCTTGTTTGTGTGAGAGTGCACAGCCTTTATACTTCAGGTCCTGGCCATCAGCTGGTCCCACCCAGTTATGGACCCCATGTAGAGATATCTTGATTTGGGGACAAATCTGGTCCCTCAGGCTCTTTGCAGTTGGCAGCAGAGTAGCAAAGAGGCAGCTTTTAGTGGGTCCAGGACACCCACTTTGTCATTAATGATGGGTGGCACCGGCCTAACACGGGCAGGGTTGAACCCTCTCTGCCTGCTGTGGGTGACAGTCACTTGTCCCTTAGTTGTTTGAAATAAACTGCAGGGCATTCACAAAATCCCAGAATGGTTTGGGTTGGTAAAGCTCATCCAGTGCCAGGCCCTGCCATGTGCAGGGACACCTTCCACCAGCCCAGGTTGCTCCAAGCCCCGTTCAACCTGACCTTGGACACTTTCAGGCATCCAGGGGCAGCCACAGCTTCTCTGGGCAACCTGTGCCAGGGCCTCACAGCCCTCTGAGTTAAGAATTTATTCCTAACATCTAAAACTCTCCTATTCCAGGAGAGTATTTTGTATTTCAGATCAGTTTCTCCCACAACTTTGTTGCCTTTGATAGGAAAGGGATTTCCTCTGCATAAACCCATTTTTTATTGTCGTTTGTTCTTACAAAGAGCATCTGATAAAGAGAGGTAGGGAACTGGTGCTGTGTTTTTCTGAGCTGCTCCAGAGCTCTTTGGCTCCCATTTTTCTGCGTAAGGGGAGGTCAGACAACCTTCCCTGCTGGATCTGTGCTCTGGCCATGGAAGAGGAGTGAAAGGGAGGAAAAAGGTAACCTGTGGGCTAACAATGAGTGTCAAACCAGAAGAACGAATGAGGGAGTCCCCTGCAGAGTGCAGTGCTGGAAAACCCTTAATCCAACAATTTTTTTGGGCCTTGATGAGACTCTTGGATGTCCCTGAGGCCACAGGCTGAGTGTCCCCCTACAATGTGCCTGTGGGTCAGGGCACCACCACTGCCCATCCCTGCTCCTGGTGCCTGGACTTGAAATCCCTGGGAGCTGGTACCTAAGCCCTTTGGAGGATCTGAGCCTGGAGTGATGGATCTGCCACCTCAGCTCACTCTCACACACCAGCCAAAGGGAGTCAGAGCCACCACGCCGAGGGTCTTGGAGAGGAGCTGGCTTGGGCTTTGTGGAGCTGTTGGAAGGCGCTTTTCATGGTGCCAGAGCTTTCTGCTGCCTCAGCTGCATCAGAGGTTGCCCCTGTGGGACGTGAGCTTTGATGGTGTGATGGGATGTCTGAGTGTGGCAGCTCCGGAGAGCTACGGACAGCTTGGCCTCATGGACTGCCTGGATGGAGCTCCAAGGAGAAGGCAAAGGGAGGAGAGCCAAGAGGAAAAGAGGAGGAGAGGAGAAAACAGAGGTTTGAGAGGTTCATCTCCTGAAGGGGCTACAGAGGAGACCCAGGAGGTCTCTTCAGGGGCAGGAATTACAGCACTGTGTTCATTCATTACCTCCTTGCAGCACTGGCATTTCCCACCTGCTCATCCCCGGCCCTCACAAACACCTTGGGAGCCCTTTTCTGGTGGGATTTCCAGGAATGCCTCAGTCCAGCACCCTGTGGTCTTTTGGGTGCAAAACCTGCTTTTCCTGGTTTGAACATCCAGCAGCACCAGCCGGGGTGGGTTTGACTGTGTGCCTGTGGGAAGTCTGGGGCCAAAGCAGGATAAAGTTGCAATGCCATGGAGCTGGATTTCCCTGGGAAATCCCAGGGAATCTGAGCAGAGCTCAGAGGCTCTGCTGGATGGACTGTGATGCTGTTCTCCCCAACAGGAGAGATGTTCCCTTGGAGCTCTGGGGTGTGGGAGGCAGCGGAGGGGTCTGGGCAGTGCAGGAACAGCACTGCAGGGGCTGAGCCTTTTTGGCTTTCTGAAGTGCTTCAGCGAGTTGCTGAGGGGCCTCAGTCTGAAGTACATCCCCAGAAGAATGAGGCAATTAAACTGATATTTCTGCATCTTCAGCTCAGCCTTTTCCAGCCATCTTAAGGGGTGTTTCAATATCAAACCCGCTGCTTTGATGCGACCTCTCCACTTTATAGGCCAAAGATGTGAGCTGGGTTCAGGTTCTTGGTCAGACCTTGAAACCTGGGAGTCTGCTCTGGCAATTCTGCTCAGAAAACATGGCTTTTCCTGGCAGACCAGGCTGGTAACTTTGTGCTGTTCCTGACCCTGCTGATATTTAGTTTGCTGCATTGAAGGGGCAGGTTTTACCATGCAGTTGTTGATCACGAATTTCCCCTCCCTCTAGCTTTGTATATATTATAATTGCTACAATTACCTCCTTCATAGATGTTTTCCTCCCCAGAAGTGGTTGCTTTTTAAGTGTAGAGTGCATACACAGTTTGCAAAGGGAAAATCTATCTGCAAAATATTCCCATCAGTGGCAGGTCCCAGCACTCAGGTGCTTTTAAAGCCCAGCACTAATTTAATGATGTTTTACAGTGATGGAATAAGGTGATTGCTCAAATAAGTGTCTTTGCAGTTTGCATTTTATTCTTTTTCCTTGGCTGGGTCCAAAGAGGGTGGGGAGTGTGTGAATTAAACCCTGGGGAGGCAATGCCTGTCCTTTAAGGCCGTGGGCATGTTTCTCCCTGTCAGTCCTGTCTGGGTATAAAACCTCCCTGCAAGCAGGGCTGGGGCTCTGCTGGAAGGGGTTGTGTTTGCTGCTGTATTTCTGTGGGATTCAGCTGCAATTTCTGCTCTAGGTTCCAGTTTCTCCTCTGGGTTTCTTTTTTTCCTGTTGGACTTCAGGGCAGTGAAATGTGTTCTTCAGCATCCCAGGGGTGAAGTCTCTTCCCTGCTGTTGTCAGCAGTGGTGTGGGCACATCAGGGCTTGCAGAACCTCGGGGAAAATTCGAATTTATTCTGTAAAAACTTCTTGCTTTGTTTCTGACTGCTCTGAAAGGGCTCTAAAGCCCCTCCCGATGGGTCCTCTCCGGAAGCAGCATGCAGGGTGTTATCTGTCCTTTCCACGCTGTTTCCTTTTCTTCCTCCTCCTGAAGAACAAAGATACAAACACAGAGCAGCAGAGATGCAGGAGAAAAATGGAACAACCGACTTGCTGGCCAGGGGAAACCACAAATAACGGGCTGGGAGTAAACAGTGCTGACAGCCCGTGGGGCAGCTCCCGGGGCCAGCCTCCCTCCGGGAAACTCTGTGTTTGGGAAGGGCTGCAGGCAGGACACAGCACTGACAGCAAAGGAGTTAAAAGGATGTGGGGCTGAGGAGGTAAAAATCGATCTGCACTTATAGGCTGATTTTAAACGAATTACAGGCAATTAGCTGTCCTAATACAGCTGAAGTCTGTGGTAAGCTGGGCTTGGAGTTAAAGGAGAAGAGCAGCCTGTGGATCTCTGAGTCCTGGGCTGGGGATGCTGCCCCTTGTTCTCACAAAGGAGGCCCATCAAAGTCAGCAAAGGGCTGGATGTGAGCGGGTTCAGAGCTCTGGTCTGTGGAATTGTCTCCTGGTTTCCCTGCTCACAGGCTCACTGCTCTCTGGCTGCAGAAACCCTCTGGCCCTGATGGGCTCCCCCCTCAGTGCCCACTTTTATATTCCTCTGGCACAGCCCTTTATCACAACGGGATTTTGCAAAGCCCCCATAAATCATTTGCATTCAGAACCAAAAAACAGGCACGGGGAGGCGGATGCAATTAAAGGGCAGCTCAGCTCAGCTCAGCTTTCCGTCTAGACAGACTTCTCCGAAAATAACCAGCAGCTGGAGCGTCCACCTCCGAGCAGAAAGGGCTCCTCTCCGGGCCGGATCCCGTGGCCTTTGAAATCACAAAAGACTTGGCTTTCTGGGTCCTGGATGAAACTGCAGGGCTTGACTTTGGCTCAGCCAGTGCATGGGGCTGGACGTGGCTTCGGGGCTTGGGAAAGGGTGAGAGGAAAGCTCAGCTTCCCAGAGCTGGGATGAGAGTCTTTCTGTGCAGTTCAGCAGCTGCACCACCTACCCACTTCCCTGATCCCTTCTGATATGATGGTTTTTGGTGGTGCTGGATCTGCCTCATCCCTGTTTCCCAGAGGTGGATCATGGCCAGAGCTGAAGGGGCAGGTGGGGGTGAGGCAAGGGGGTTTCCCTGCCTGGCTGCACGAGATAGATGAAATATATTGGATATTTGTGTGCACATCCCACCACACAGGGCTGTCCTGGAAGCAGTGGTAGCTGCCCCTTCCTAAGGAATGGCAGCAGCTGGTGCAGGGGGAACCCAGTGCCCTGGAGTGAGTGAAGTGCAGCAGCTTGTTGATGCTGCAGAGTAGTTTGGCACGGGAAGCGTGTCAAGGAGGGGAAGGAAAAGGCTGTCTGGGATGAGCAGGGGCCTCTCTGGGTGGTTCCAGGGACTGAGTTTGCTCCATTACACGAACGTCCTGAGGCAAGATGCAAAGGCAAGGGGCGGAATTGCTGGTCCAAAGTCAAACAGCAGACGTGACTGAGTGGCACAGGATGTTCCCCACAGGCATGGATTTGTTGGAGGGCTCAGGCACGGAGCATTATTGCCATCCCAGCTGAAGGCTGTGCCTCGCTCTCCAGTTCCAATTCCTCTCTCACCTCCCTGAGTGCAGCTTGCAGGGACTTGATGGGGAGGAGTGATCAGTTCTCTGGAGCAGACACTGCCCTGGACAGTCCCAGTGGCCTCATTTGCTGCTCCAGGTGTTAGAGGTGACAGCACAGCTTTGCTTGCAAGTTTTGCTACATTTCAGCTATTTGCTGCAGAAAGCTGGTTCTTGCAGTCAGGGGACTGAAGTTGGTGGGAGTAAAACTGGCAGGAACATGGGACTGAGCCTGAGGCTTCAGTGCTCCCTCATCCCACCTGAGGATCCAGCCCAAAGCACGATTCTTCCGCCTTGCACTGCGTGGTTTGTGCCTCAGTTTACCCGAACTGAGTCCTGCTGGTTTTCACAGTGAGTTAATTGATGTTGCATCCCCAGAGACCTCTCCAGGAAGGCTGCAAATACACATTTTGGTTTCAGACTTACTAAGGAAAGGGGAAGGCAGAGGTATTTGTGAGCGTGGTCCCATCCCAGTGCCCTCAGGAGCTGCCTCTTTCTGTCAGGCTGCAGCAGCTCATGGGATGGAGCCGCGTTTTGCTTGTTTATGTGTATTTTTTTTTGCGTGGGGAGTTACACACCCACTAAGCCTGGAAATAGCTGGGCAGTGAGTCATGCAGGGGCTGGTTTAACTGGTCTGCTCTGGGAGGCAGCTGCATTTGGCAGCTGGGGAAGGCTCTTCCAAAAGGTTTGACTCCACAAGGGCAGAGGGTGTTTTCACTCCCTGTGTATTTATTTGCCCTCGGAGCTTGGCCAGCACGGTGTCTCACAGCTTGCTGCACATGGCTTTGTGTTTGTAGCACAGCTGAACAACCAGGGCCTGGCATGGAGCTGGGGGAGAGGCTTTGTCTTCTGCAGGCTTTAGGTCAGGGCTGATCTCCCTGCTCCTCTTTAATGGGAAATGCTCCCCGAGGCAGTGCCCGGCCCTGCAATTCATTTTACCCCATGGCATCCTAAATCCTGGGGAGCATCCTGTCCGTGCTGAGTGCTGAGAACCTCACCAGCTGGTGCAGCACTGGATGTGGTCTCATCCAGTCTGTCACTGTTTGTCACTGTTAACAAACCCCGTGGGGTCCAGGGGTGGGATGGTGGCACAGGACCTGGTGCCAGGGCCACGGGCGCAGTGGTGGGCTGTGATGTGCAGTTCCCACACTGAGGTGTCCATCTGTCTGTCTGTCCCCAGAATGGCTGCAGTCTGTCCAAGCCATGATGATCCTCTCCGTCATCTTCAGCGTCCTGTCCCTGTTCCTGTTCTTCTGCCAGCTGTTCACGCTCACCAAGGGCGGCAGGTTCTACATCACCGGAGTCTTCCAGATCCTTGCTGGTGAGTGGGGGCTGAGGGATGGGGCTGTCACTGCTGGGGATGGGGCTGCCAGGCACAGAGAGTGGTGTGGGAATGAGCACAGTCCTGGGTGCAGGGGCAGGAGGGCCATGGACCTGGTCCCTGCACGGTCCAGTGAAGGGAAGAGGGGTGGAATAATTTGGGTGTGTTGAGGTCCCACATGGCCCGGGATGGGCTCCGTCTGTCAGGGCATATCCAGGCTCTTCTGCCCTTGCACCATGGAAGGTGCAAGAGGGTTGCTGCCCCAGCCAGGGAGGTTTTAGAGGAGCAAGGTGTCAGACCCACTGGGGGCAGAGCTGGGGGCAAGCAGGTCATGGGGGCTGCCAGACTGAGGGCTCTGCCTGCTCTCCTCAGGGCTCAGGGTGGGACATGGAGGGTCCTGGGTGGCTGTGCTGGCTCTGGGACACACCTGTGCCGGTCTGGGTGAGGCTTCCACAGCTGCTGGTGGGGTGGGGGAAGTCCTGACAATCCTGTTTTGGCAAAAGAGGACCCAGTGATTATTTATAAACTTGCCATGAGGGGGCCTGGTGCTTTCCACATCACCAAAGAGCTGCTGGAGCTGCAGGCTGAGCCAGCTGACTTGGAACTGTCAGCTACTATTTTTAACTCTTAAAGAACTTGGTGCTGGAAACGAGCCACAGTTCATGTCCTATGTTGCAGTTCCCAAATATAGATGCTGTAAAGCCTCTGACTGTTTATGTTTCCACATACGAAACCAGTGGAGAGGATTTTCAAGTGTTCAGGCTAGAAAAATTTAATTGTGCTTCAAGGTTCTGGCTGCATTATGACAGGGTGTCTGGGAAGGAGATTAATCATTTCCTAGAGCTTTAGATGTTAAATTAGAAGCCACCCTAGCCCACTAAGTCAGTGGTAAAACTCATCCACTGGGTATAGACAAAGTCTCTGAGTATCCTCTAAGTGCCTGGCCTTCACAAACCCTGAAGAAGTTTAGAACTAACCTTTATTGGCATGAAATCTATGATAAGTGCATCTGCTTGGCCATAATACAGGTGGTGAGTTCAGATCAGTTCAGCATCTCTGGAAAGGTGGATGTGTAGAAAACCCATTAGAGCCATGGAGACAAGGAAGGGAAATGGGCATTAATAATGCAATTACCTGCCTGAGAGCCTGTCTAATAGACCTGGGAGCAGAAGGCTTCTCTCTCCTGAGTGATTGCTGGTGAATCCTCATTGTCAGAGGAGGAGAAAATGGGGATTGCAGCCCTCCTGTCCATGCTGTGCTGGGTGTCCTAAAGGGATGCAGTGTCTTTCCTTGTTGAGCCTGAGGTGTGGGTCAAATCCATCCCCAGACAGTATGAAGGACAGAAGAAGTGTGACCTGATCCCCATGAAGCTTCCAGGGCTGGAGGAGGGGGCACAGGACAGCTGGGATCTTTGTGACCCTAAATTTCAGGGTTGTTGGTAGGAAACAGGGCACAGCTGTGCCAGCACTGCCAGGAGATCCCCCTGGAGGTACAGACAGCTTGGTCACAGGAGCCGAACCTGATGTGGTCTCCTTGCAGCTTGTTGTGGAAAGCCAGCGCTGTCTGAAGCCAAGGAAGGAAGTTCCTGAGGCCTTCAGGCTTTGCAGGTGTTCATCCGTGCCTTGCCAAGCCCTGGCACCACAGAGCCCTGCAGCAGATCTGCCAGGGATGGGGTCTTACCCACCCGAGTGCTTTGTTCTCAGCTGCAGCAGAGCTGGAGAGGACCTTCCTCCTTCTGGGAGGGGATGAGGAGGCTCTGCCTGAAGCCCTCCATCACCCTGCACCTCCTCCCAGGGTGCTGCAGCCTGGCAAGGCTGAAGGTCTCCAGCTTTGGAGCCTGGCAAACAGCAGTGCTGGACCTGAACCAGTGGGTGCCAGGGGCAGGACCACTGGGTGCTATTGGGTGGCAGAGCTTGGTAGTGGTGCCCTGAGAGCCAAGGAGGAGGGCAGGGGCTGGTTTCCACTGCAACTTAGCTCAGGGGCAGTGAGGAGTGGAGAGAAGGGCAAGAAGAGATGCACGAAGCCAGTGGGGTCTGTTGTGCAGTGGCCAGGCAGGATCATCACCAGCACCTTCTCCATGCTGCTTGGAATCATGAGGACTACTTGGATTTGCCCTGATGGGATTTGCAGCTGACAAAAAGGCAACAAAAGACCCTTGACAGCTCCCCTCCATCCTTGCTGGGTCAATCACATCCATGGGTAACTCCTCATAGCTGTGTCATTCCAGCCTGGGAGAGACGTTGGTTTGGACTTTTCGGGGTTTGACCCAACTTTTCCATTCTTCTCCAGCCTCATCGTCACTTCTATCCCTTCTCTCCCATCCCTCCCACCCTAGAGCTGTGGGGTGGAGAGGGTGGGCTCAACCTCGAGGGCTGTGCCTGCCACATATCCCACAGCTTTTTGCAAACCCCTGGGTCTAGAGAGCCGACCTGGAATTGGCACCAGTGCCCAGCCTGGTTCCTCTGCAGGGCTGAGGCAGCGCCAGCACACACAGACCTGTGGGAACAGATCCCAGGACATGTTTGCCCTCCTGACCTGTCAAAGCAAGACTAGAGCGTTCTTAAAATCACGCTCCAAAGTGGTGATGCATTACTGCTTTCATTGGTGCAGGCAGCTGGATCCAGCTGTCCCTCACTCCCCAGTACGTTCTCCGTGCCCAAACCAGTGCAGATGCTGTACAAGTGCAGTCCCAGCCATCGCCTCCATTCTGCCAAATTCCTCCTGGGGACAATTGCTGCTGTATTTTCGCTGTCTGGAGGTGACTGGGGTGGCCACACGCCCGTCCCTGTCCCACAGGCCGGGCAGACAATGGCTGTGCTCTCTGTGCATGGGCTGGGCAGTGGGAGTCGGCTCCGTGCTGGGAGAATGGAAACTGCTCCAGCAGCGCCTTAATGAAGCGTATTCCCACTTGTGCACTTTCCCAGAACAAAAGGAGCAGTGTCAAGTGGAATTGCAGCTCAAATATCACGGTGGTTAAATGTAGGTGGTCCTGAGGTCCGTGCAGGGGATTTGGAACTCGGCTCCAACAACAGCCCCACGACTGTATAATGGAACTGCTGGGATTGACTAAAAGGGCTTGTTTTCGGGCAGGAATAGAGGTGGCTTTGTGTGAGCCCAGCGCTCACGGGGGCTTTGCAACAAAGCTTCAACTCTGCCTGCCAGGGCTGGGCCTGGCTGGACACGGGGACCCACAGTGGCCCCTGGCTGGACAGGGTGGGTGCCAGCAGTGGGGAAGAGGGACGAGCCACGGGCACGGTGGGGCTTGCAGGGAGTGGGGTTTGCTGGGAACAGTGTTTGCAGGGAGTGGGGTTTGCAGGGAGTGGGGTTTTCAAGGAACAGGGTTTTCAGGGAATGAGGTTTTCAAGGAACAGGGTTTTCAGGGAATTGGGTTTTTAGGGAACCGGGTTTTCAAGGGAATGGCATTTTTAGGGAAATGGGGCTTTCAGGGAACAGGGTTTTCCGGGAGTAGGGTTTGAAGGTACTGGGGTTTTCAGGGACTGTTTACTGAGGTTTTCAAGGAACAGGGTTTTCAGGGAGGTTTTTCAAGGGAATGGGGTTTTCAGAGAGTGGGGATTTTAGGATGTGGGGTTTTCAGGGAGTGGGGTTTGCAGGGATTGGGGTTTGCTGGGAGCAGAGTTTGCAGGAAACAGTGTTTCAAAGGACTGCGATTTTCAGGAAATGGGGTTTTCAGGGAGTGGTATCTTCGGGGAATGAGGTCTGCTGGGAATGGGGTCTGCAGGGAATGGGGTCTGCAGGGAGTGAGGTGTTCAGGGAATGGGGTTTGCAGGGAGTGGGGTTTCCAGCTGAGCTCCTGGCACAGCCGTGAAGGATGGGGAAATCACAGGGCACAGACCCTGCTTGGCCAGAGCACCCTGAGGCCCAGCTCTTTGTGTTCTTTACTACCTGGACAGGTGATAAAGAAACTTTATTGCATAAAAAAACCCCAAGTTCATGTCTGATCTCTTGCAGCACCTCAGGAAGGTGGGTCAGGCTGCAGCCTGAGTTTTAAACAAGCCACCCAGAGCAGTGGGGCTGGTCTGGAGCAGCAGCTGGACCTGGGGTTGCCCAAGGAATGGGTGAGCCCAGGCAGTGCTCCAGCTTTGTCTGCTCCAGGGCTCTGGATTTGCTTGCTGAGCATGGCAGAGATACCCTCTCTCACCTGTAGAGCCAACAGCATCACCCCCCAAGTCAGGAGACAGGAGATACTCGGTTTTCCAGGAGACAGGATACAAGGGGGTAACAATAAACATCCTCCCATGCTGGTGTTGGGGCTCATCCTGTCTGGCTCATTCCAGTGGGGGATAGTCCATGCATGGCATAGTCATAAAACCTATATTGTATAAGTTTCCAGCTTAGCTTGTTAGTACCTTTGTACACTATTCCTAAAATGCTGTTTATCATTGTTAAGAACCTCAACAGAACGAGGTAAAGACTTTTTTTTACCTGTGAAAATGTACTGAGAAAGAGGCTTAACACCTGATAGGCAGTCAGAGCTACTCGGGAGCCTTGAAATTGTTCCAGAAGGTGTGACAGTGTGACAAAGGAGATGAGGAGGAGGATGAAGAGATGAGGAGAGGGGTCTTCTGGGACTTCCAGCTCAGATTTGGGAGGCATGGTGAGGGTGGTGGGAGGGATGGTTTTGGAAGTGGGTGTAGCAGTGTTATGTAATGCTTTGAATTGTTAATTAGGTAATACTTTGAATTGTTAATTAGGTAACCAAATAAAAGCAAGAGGTTTTTGTAACTCAGTTATGCACGCTTTGGAAGAAATTAGATTCTTGTGATAGAAGGGAATGTTGCTTTCTAAACCTCACAAATCGAGTCTTTGGGGGTTTCTTATGGTCTCAAGCTGTGCCAGGGGAGGTTTAGGCTGGATATCAGGACGAACTTTTTTCCAGAGAGAGTGATCAGCCATTGGAATGGGCTGCCCAGGGAGGGGGTGCAGTCACCGTCCCTGGAGGTGTTTAAGGATAAACTGGATGTGGCATCAGTGCCATGGGCTGGGAACCACGGCGGGGTTGGATCAAGGGTTGGACTGGATGATCTCGGGGGTCTTTCCCGAACCCGTTGATTCTGTGATCCTTGTAAGAAATTTCAGGCAGCACTGACCCCTTCCCTGTGTTGCTCCCGGCAGGGCTGTGCGTGATGAGCGGCGCTGCCATCTTCACAGTGAGGCACACGGACTGGCACCAAGCCTCGGAAAACACCACCTACGGCTTCGCCTACATCCTGGCGTGGTTGGCCTTCCCCCTGGCGCTGGCCAGCGGCATCATCTACGTCATCCTACGGAAGCGCGAGTGATGCCCGGCGCTGGTGGGGTGTGACAAGGGCACTCGTGACGTCCACGGAGGAGACGGAGGCGGGGGAAAATAGACGAGAAAACGGGAAAGAAAATTAACCAAAAACCAAAAAAAAAAACAAAAACCAACCAAACCATCACCCACCCCCCCCCCCCCCCCCAAAAAAAAAAAACAAAAAAAGAGAAGGAATAAACCTTCCCACCAAACCCGACCCCAACCGACCCCCCCCCCCCAAAAGGAAACACTCAAAGGGTTACTTGTTAATTGAAGATGTATATAGTATCTATGGTTTAAAAAACCTATTTATAACACTTTTTACATATATGTACATAGTCTTGTTTGCTTTTGTTGACCATGCGCTGTTTTAAAGCCTGAAGCAAGTGCCTAAGGAACTATAACTCCTAACAGTGTAACAAGAGCGCAGTGATTTTCTTCTCTCGTGCAAAATCCTCCCTGAGCTGAACTCTCCTCCCCTCTCCCAGCCCCTGTTGAACCGTCAGAACCCCCCGGCTCTGACTGGTCTCAGGCTGGTGTAAATCAGAGTTAGGCCTGTTTACTCAGCCAGAGGGCTGCTCCCTGCTCACATGCTGTGATCCTGGTAACCAAAGTGCACGTCCAGATCTGACGGGAGACGCTTCCAAAGGGTTGGAAGGATTTCGGAGCAAAGGCTTTGATTGCCCCAAGTGCCTAAATGACTTACGTGCCTAAGTCCCATTGCCTTGCCACCACACCCGCTGGGAATTTGGGCTTTAAATCACTTAGGCTGAGTTGCAATCCAGCCCGGGCCATCCTCCGCTGGGGCTGGGGTGTGTGCCAAGCCGTGCCAAGCCGTGCCAGGCTGAGCCACCAGGAACTGCTGCTCCCACCCGTGAAAACCTGCTCTGTCCTTGCCGTGGAGCGAAACTGCCCATGAGAAAGAATCCAACCCGGCATATCCCCGAGAGGAACCCCCAGATTGTATGAAATGGTGCTATCTATTTACCATTCCTTGCCCCGCTAAGCCAGTTAACCTTAGTCACTGGAAATTCAGTTAACGACCTTGAGGTAAAACAACCGAGCTAGAAACGAGGAATAATTCTGTGTAATATAATGGAGCTATAACTGCTTTTGTACTTAGATTTGCTCTTACTATTATTTTTAATAAAGCATTTATAACCGAGGTTCCTTTTTCCCCCTCCGTGGTCCAGAGGAACAGAAACAGCTCTGGCTGGAGCGGTCGCTCCCCGGAGCCAGAGCGAGATGTCTGTCCTCTGTCTGTGTCAGCAAAGTGTCTGGCCATGAATTGAACAGGCACCAGCACAGACCCCAGGCTGCCTCTGAGGACTCCAGACACTCTTGCTGTTGTTTTTTGTTTAATTTTGGGGTTTTTTGGGGTTCTACTTTTTTTTTTTTTTCCGCTTTGCTTTTTCTGATTTTATACCGACTGTGTGGACTAAGAAGCAATGAAATAAAAGTCAGAATAACTCAGGTGCTTCTGCTTTTTGGTGTCTTTGAGGGGTTAGAGGTGGGCTGTGCCCCACCAGCCTGCTTCCATGGCCATCCCATGGAATCATGGAATCACAGAATGGTTTGGGTTGGAGGGACCTTAAAGATCATCTCGTGGTGATGATCTCCATGGGCTGGGACACCTTCCACTAGACCAGGTTGCTCCAAGCCCTGTCCAACCTGGCCTTGGACACTTCTAGGGGTGGGGCAGCCACATCTGCTCTGGACAACCTGTGCCAGGGCTTCACCACCCTCAGAGTAAGGAATTTCTTCCCAATATCCAGTCTAAACCTACACCCTGTCAGTTTAAACCCATTCTCCCTTGTTCTATCAGTAGATACCCTTATCCAGAGTCCTTCTCCCGCTCTCTTGGATCCCCTTCAGGTACTGGAATACCCCAGTAAGGCCACCACCAACGTCCCAAAGGCAGTGGGATGGTTCTGGTCAGCATGAGCTGCCTGGGGGGATCTGTCCGGCTCTGCCACTTGGCACAAACAGCAGAAGCCTTTCAGTCCTGAGTGCCAACCCCCCCTCCCCGGGTGGGGGTGCAGCCGTGGGGGGATTAGCACGCTGTGCAGTGTGTGCAGCAGGAACGGCTGGCACGGGACCGCTCGCGCTTCCGCTGCCTCATCCCCTGGCCATTAAACACCCGAGCTGATGTGGCAACTGCTGCTGGCAGAGACACCATGGCTCTTGCTAGGCTGCCCCTTGAGGCCAGCTATTAACATCAGGCCATGCCCCAAAGCCCTCAGCTCAGCCACATCCCCAGGGAAAGGAGCAGGAGCTGTGTGGAATCCCCTGTGCCAGGGCCTGGGCAGCACGATGTGACCCCTGATGGCCAGGGCTCCTGGTGGTGGTCTAACAGCTGGGGGTATTTCATGGAGTCACAGATGGTTTGTGTTGAAAGGGACCTTAAAGACCATCTTTTCTAACCCTCTGCCATGGGCAGGGACACCAAAGAATCACAGACTGGTTTGGGTCGGAGGGACCTTTAAGCTTCTCTAGTTCCACCCCCTGCCATGGGCAGGGACACCTTCCACTAGCCCAGGTTGCTCCAAGCCCTGTCCAACCTGGCCTTGGACACTTCCAGGGATCCAGGGGCAGCCACAGCTTCTCTGGGCAACCTGTGCCAGGGTCTCCCCCCTCACAGTGCATTTCCCTTTGTGCTCATTTTGCTGAGCTCTGATGAAGCCTGGGGGGGATTTCTCTTGTTGAAGCAGCATCTGAGCCCCCGTGAGCTGCAGTGCTGGAACTCGGGGTCATCCTGGGTCCTGTCGGGTTCAGCACCTGGCAAAGGGGACAAATATTTCCCTTCTGAGGAGCAGGCAGGAACACAGGTGTTTTTTCTCCTCTTCCTGTGGAGAAATTAAAGATGCTCTTCCTCACTTTGCATCAACATCTCAGAAGGCACAAAACAGGTGAGTGCTTCGGTTTTGCCTCTGCTCTTTGGCCACTCACAGTGTAAACAAGTGAGTGGCATCAGTTAAAACCTTGGGGTTGCACAGTTGCTTCATTTCAGGGATGCATTTTTGGAAGAACGTGGAACATGGTGACTTTCCAAAGTGGAAACAGTGTGAAGGGTGGAATCCCTTTTGGAAAGGTCTGAAGGGGAACTGCCTCTGATTTGAAGCAGAGCTGACATCCCCTTCATGTCCCCCCAAACCAAACTGGCATGGAGCTGTGCCAGGGGAGGTTTAGGTTGGATATTAGGGAAAGGTTCTTCCCCCAGAGGCTGGTTGGGCACTGACCAGGCTCCCCAAGGCAGTGGGCACAGCCCCAAGGCTGCCAGAGCTCAGGGAGGGTTTGGACAATGTTCTCAGGGACAGGGTGGGATTGCTGGGGTGTCTGTGCAGGACCAGGAGTTGGACTGGATGATCCTTGTGGGTCCCTTTCAGCTCAAGAGATTCTATGATTCCGTAATTCTATGAAACTGTCTCCTTTGGTCTGACAGCTGGGTGGGATGACACTGAACCCTGTTTCCCTGGCTCTCCACCGTGGCTGCAAACACGTCCCACAGCCTGATGGCCAGCGGAGACAGGAGCTGCTGGGCGAGACCTTCCACCACGGTTGCTTTGGCCTCCGACGGGCCTCTTTTGACGTTTTTTTTTGTCCTAATTCCCCCATCCCGGCTGTCCCCGGTGCCGGGGGTGGGGCGGGACCCGGGTCCGCTCCGCTGGCGGGGCGCGGGCACCGCCCGGTGGCTGCTGCGGGAACTGCGGGACCGGGACGGACCCTGCGGGGACCCCCCGCCCGAGCCCCCCGAGAGCCGCCCCAGCCCCTCCGAGGGGCACGGCCAGGGCCACAACAGGGTGGGATGTCCCTGGGATTGTCGTCACATCCCTGTCACAGCATCCTGGAATCACGGAATGGTTTGGGTCGGAGGGACCTTTAAGCTTCTCTGGTTCCACCTCCTGCCATGGGCAGGGACACCTTCCACCAGCCCAGGTTGCTCCAAGCCCCGTCCAACCTGGCCTTGGACACTTCCAGGGATCCAGGGGCAGCCACAGCTTCTCTGGACAACCTGTGCCAGGGTCTCCCCACCCTCACAGCCAAGAATTTCTTCCTGGTATCCAATCTATCCTCTGCCAGCTTGAAGCCATTCCTTCGTGTCCTGTCATTCTGTTCCTTGTCCAAAGTCCCTCTCCAGCTTTCTTGGAGCCCCTTTAGGCACTAAAAGGGGCTTTAAAGTCACCCTGGAGACTTCTCCAGGCTGAACAACCCCAGCTCTCCCAGGCTGTCTCCATAGGCTGCTGTTCCTGTGGCCACATGGCAGATGGGATGCAGCTCCCAGCCCTCATTAGCAGTGGAGGGCTGTCCCTCTCCCGAGGTATCCCTTACTGGCCACTGGGAACAGTGGCTAAAAATGTAAATAAATAATAAATTATAATTAATAGAAATTATAATTAATAAAATTATAATTAATAAAAATATAATTAATTAAATTATAATTAATGACATTAATTTAAAAACCAGAGGGAGCTCCAGAGGTCTTTAGTCCTGCCTGCTGCTAGGGGTGGGCTCCCCTCCTTGGCAAAAAGCCTTTCCTGAACATCCCAGGCCTCGGTCTGGTTCTCATTGCATCAAGTGGCCGTAGTACCCATACCCTAAATCCCCCCCCAGGAATCCCCACCACCAGGGATGTGGGGATCACCAGCACTCAGGCTGGAGGGACATCACCCACAGGATGTGCTCTGTTCCCACATCACCCACAGGGTGTGCTCTGTTCCCACATCACCCACAGGGTGTGCTCTGTTCCCCACACACGGCTCTTCCAGCTCACAAAACTTCAGCAGACATTAAGGCAGGGCCCAGCCTTTCTGCCCGATTAGCTGTGAGCACACTCAGAGCTAAATGAGTCTCCAAAATTTCACTGCTCCCTGGGGCTACAGCCCAATTAAAACCCAAACAGCCCATAAAGCAGCGAGCTGAACACAACAGCAGCAGCACGGCACGAAATGGCAGAGGGGTGAAAAAAAATTAGGGAACTTTCTTTAATGTGTGTTGTGTCATAAAAGCAATTGTTTAAATGGCTTTTGCAGTGCTCTCAGCAGTAAATACTTCCGGAAAATGCGCTGAGCAGATCTCATCCTCCTCTTTCATTTATTGCCTTGTAAATTGAAAAATTATGGTGGGAATAAAAACTCCTGGGTGCCCGGGCGGTTCCAGCCCCGTTCGCGGCCGGGCGGGGGCAGCCCCGGCCCGCGGTCCGGGAGCGCTCCCGGGATGGGAGCGGGAGAGCTGGAGAGATCCCGACGGCGCTGGAGACCCGGGAGATGGTCCCTGGGCAGGACTCGCTCGGACTCAGCGCAGGCGGGAGCGGCCAAGCCCGGGGGTGAGTTGGGGCCGTTCCCTCTCTGCCCCGCTCGGGTGAGACCCCTCCTGCGGTGCTGCCTCCAGCTCCGCGGTCCCCAGCACCGGGAGGAGGTGGAGCTGCTGCAGCGAGTCCAGGGGAGGCCACGAGCACCTCTGCTCTGGAGCCAGGCTGGGAGAGCCGGGGGATGTTCAGCCTGGAGAAGAGAAGGCTCCGAGGACACCTTAGACCCTCTTCCAGTGCCTAAAGGGGCTCCAAGGCAGGGAGGGGAAATCCAAGAGGGGGACTTTGGACAAAGGATGGAGTGAGAGGACAAGGGGGAATGGCTTCCCACTGCCAGAGGGCAGGGTTAGATGGGATATGGGGAAGGAATTCTTCCCTGTGAGGGTGGGGAGGCCCTGGCACAGGTTGCCCAGAGAAGCTGTGGCTGCCCCTGGATGCCTGGAAGTGTCCAAGGCCAGATTGGAACAACCTGGGCTAGTGGGAATTGTCCCTGCCCACGGCAGGGGCTTGGAATTGGATAATCTTAAAGGTTCCTTCCAACTCAAACTGTCCTGTGATTCCTTGGTTCCCTGCAGCCCTGAGCACACCAGGGGGTGTTTGGACTGGGCTCAACCACACTGCACTTCCAGGTCAGAACGGCTGGGGGGGGTCAACCAGCTGTCCTTGACCAGGGTTTCTACCAGACCTCCTTGGCTGGGCTGTCAGCCAGGTATCCTTCCAGCACTCACAGAGCACAGTGGCCTCTGCTGCTCTTTGCCTGCAGCTCTGCAGCCCAGTTCCTTCTGCCACCAGCGTGGGCTGTGCACAGGCAGGGAGGTGCTGGCACTTGGGCAACCCAGCTGCTGTGGTCATCACCAAGTACCAGCTAATTAGTTAACTCTGGCTTGACTTCTCTGGTCAGTGTTGCATTAATTCAAGCAGGGGAGGTTTTCCTCAGCGGCCCCGTAGTGGCTGACAGGGAACAAGAGGCTTCAGCCTGTCCCAGTGAACAAGTCAGCTCATTCAAGGGTGGCTCAGAGTGCCCTGGTGTAGACATGTGAAGATCAACTGAATGGGAGAGACAGCCCCGAGTTCTTGGGGGCATCTCCAAGTCACCTAAAGATGCCCCAGTCCCTTCTCATCCTCTTGGCTGGAATGTGCTAATGTACAAGGAAAACACCTAAAGCAGATCAGCATTTGTGACTGTGAGTCCATGGCAGGGGCCAATGTCTTGCAGAGAGTGTCAGACATCCTCCTGACAAGTTCCAGTCAATTAGCACAGTGGCAAAGTTTGTTAGCAACCTGTAGTTAATTATCCTACCTGATCTGTGTGGAGGAAGCAGTGCAGGGTAATGACCCTGGCACTGGAAATGGAACAGCCCTAAAACAGATCATTGTTTGCCTTTCCTTTTCTACCTTGGCTGTACTTGGCTGTTTTTATTAACTAAACAAATGAACCACATCCATATTCGTTTCACTGTTGCCATCAGCAAGCACTGTGGTGGGTGGCAATGTTTTTTCATCATTTTTGTGGTTTTATGTGGCATGAATAATGTCAGATAACCCATCCTGGGTGGGAGGGCTCCAAAGTTGTTCACCTCAGCCCTGCTCAAGACTGGCAGAAGAAGAGACTCAAATCACACGTGATTTGAGCAGGTTTTATTATTTATTATTTACTGCTACTAATCAGGTTAATTAAAATAAATGTTATAACAACACCACTGCTATGACAGGGCTCTGAATAAAGCCATCCACTCCAGATCTCCCCTGCCAAACATCCCCAAGCACAGGGGTGTGAGGGCTCAATTTTCCCAGATGGCTTCGAGCAGGGATATGAGCAGGGAATGTACATTTAGATCCCTGCAGGACTTGGCTGGAGTGGGCTCAGCCTGCTTTCAGCGTCCTGCAACACTACTTTTTGCATCCATCACCATCCCTGAGCCCTCCCATCCCTCTCCCACCCTCATCCTCTCCCTCCTGGCTCTGCCCTCCAGCGCCGACCCCGCAGCCCTTCCATTCTCACTTGGTCAACTTTCTCGCCCCGTAATTATTTACCATGATTACTGGTGCTGCCCCTTCCTGCAGTGATTTATGGAGGGTTTCCTCAGCTGCAGGTCCCTCCAGGCTGTGGCTGTGGCCAGGAGATGCTGAGCCCAGTGCTGGTGTGTGAGTGCTGCTGGCCCTGACTCGAGGGCAGGGGGGTGTGGTGGGTCTAACCCTGCTTTCAGCCAAGGGTGCTTTATCCTGGGGCTGAATGGGACCAGCTCTGCTGTGGTTTTGTACCCCCAAGCCCTCGTGGTGTCTGGCATTGCCTCCACCCTGGACTGGGCTGGAGAAAGGGCACCTGTGACTGCCCAGAGCTGCAGGAAGGTGCTCAGAGCTGGGCTGGAAGCGGGCAAGGCTCCCCAGTTCATCCACAAGGTAGGAGGGAGAGGTTGGTGGTGGCACTCCAGGATTCATCCTCCTGCTCTCCCCCCCCCACCAGCCAAGGGCCATCCTGCTCCACATCCCCCAGCCCAAGGCTGTTCCTTGGCTTTCCATCCTCCCTGAGCTCCCAACATTAACGAGCCACTTCTCCCTGCCCTGATGAAAGGACAAAAGCGCCGTGTTGTCCCTGGTTTATTCGCTTCCTGGGGGATAATTCAACATATTTAGCTTTCCCCAAAGGGTGTGCTTTCCTGGGGGAGTCTTTGGCTAGCACTTTGCAGGATGGTTTTATTGCCCCTCTGCAGGCACTGGGTGGGGAGAGGCTTTATTTTAAAGTGCTTTAACTGCTTCATTACAGTCTTTGTCCGCCGTGTTTCCTTTCATATCCACTTTTCCAGCTTTCATTTCCCAGGGCTCCCTCTTATCTGCCTTTGGAGACAGCCCTTGTAAAAAAAGGGAAAAAAAAAAGAGAGAGAGAAAAATCAAACCCCAGAGCACTCTCCCTGGGCTGCTTTCAAGAGAAAGGCCCCTGCCCCCCTTTCAAACCTCTTTTGAGAGAAATAGATCCCAACCCTGCGCACGCCAGAGCCCCCAGGAAAGCCTTTGAAGTAAATTAAACCAAATTAGTGTCTATGATATAGATGAGCAGAGGAGCTCCCCGCTGCGGCCCTGGCCTGGCCCTCGGCGTAATCTTTAACCCCTCTCCCTTGCTCCACTCGCCTCTAATTGACCGTGAAGCACCCGGGGGTGGCTTGGAGGGGATCCCATCTGCCCTGTGCAGGGCAGGACTCCCGACCTGGGAATGGGGAGTGTTTAATAGGCTGAGGACGCTGGGATAATGAATTACTGCCCACCTCCCTCGCCCTGCGTTCAGGATCTAATTCTTCTTTTTTTCTGCTCTCTTATTCCCCCTTAATGAGAGGCCCCCTGGGCCCAGGGGCCCCCCAGCACCTCCCCAGTGCCCCGGCTGTGCTGGGGGAGGTGGAGCTGCACCCCACCCCTTCTCGGCTGAGGAGCAGCTGGAGCAGGAGGTTCCTGAGCCCCTGTGCTGGGGCAGCTCCAAAGGGTGGGATTTCCCAATGTCCTGAGGCTGTGACAGCCCTGCAGGTTGGGCAGCTCCAAAGGATGGGCTTTCCCAGTGTCCCAGATCTGTGACAGCTCCAAAGGATGGGCTTTCCCAGTGTCCCAGCTCTGTGACAGCTCCAAAGGATGGGCTTTCCCAATGTCCCAACACTGTGACAACCCTGTGGGATGAGCAGCTCCAAAGGATGGGCTTTCCCAATGTCCCAACACTGTGACAGGTCCAAAGGGTGGCTTTTCCAGCACCCTAACCCTGTGCCAGCCCTGTGGGGTGGGCTTTTCCAACATCCTGATGCTGTGACAGCTCTGCAGGGTGGGCTTTCCCAACACCCAGCACAGCCCTTTGTGTGCCTGAGCCAGCACTTGAGGGACCAGCTGCGTTTGGCATGAGCTGAGCTGAGTGTGCTGGTGTTTAACTCTGCCAGAAGAGGTGTGTGTGTGTGGGGATTTGTGTGTGTGAGGGGGGTTTGAGGCTCCTTTGGCCCCTGCTTCGTGCTGGGAAAGCAGCACGTGGCCCTGCAGGCTGCAAACTGGGCAGGTCCACAGGAAGGGAAGAGAGACACCCTGTGGAGGGATAATTGAATATGCAAATTCCATATGTGCAGGAAGCTTTGCATATGCAAAGAACTCACTGTTTGCAGGAGGCCACTGTATGTCATAGAATCACAGAACAGTTTGGGTTGGAAGGGACCTTAAAGCTCATTCTCCTGCCATGGGTGGGGCACCTTCCACTAGACCACGTTGCTCCAAGTCTTGTCCAACCTGGCTTTGGACCCTGAAATATGATTTATCCTTCAGCGCCTGAAGATGCCCATGCTTTGGTGCTTGGCCTGGGAATGTTGTGCCAAGGGCTGGCTCCATCACCACAGGGAGCCCTACCCAGCCTCCAGGTCCTGCTCCAAAAATGCACTGACCTCCTGGAGTCTCACAGAATCCAGAGAACATTCTGAGTTGGAAGGGACCCAGAAGGATCTTCAAGCCCAGCTCTTAAGTGAATGGCCCATCCAGGGATCAGACCCACAGGTTGTTGGCACCGTGAGCCAACAACCAACCGAGCCCATCTCAGAGTAAATATTCTGACTTGGAAGGAAGTTGCAGATCCACAAGGACCTTCAAGGCCAACTCTGAAGTGAATGTCTCACAGAGGGATCAGACCCACAGCCCTGGCTCTGTTAGCAGCAGGATCTGACCAAGTGAGCTGATCTCAGGGAGTTCCTGGGTTGCATCCCCCAGCCCTGGCTGGATGTACAGGACGAGCCTCGAGTCTGCTCTGAGCCCTGTGCGCCTGCTGGGCATGGTCTGATGCTTCTCCAGGGACATCAAAGGATGGGTGCAGGACCAGTCCCTCCCAGGGAGAGTGGGGAGCAAATGCCAGGGCTGGGGAGCTCCTGGTCCTTTGGGCAGGATCCCTACCAGAGAGAAGTTTGAATTAAATGCTTCCCACACCTCTCCAAGGCCTTCTTGGGTCCCCCTGAGCTGCTGATGGCATTCTGGGGGTCACTAGAGAAACCTATAGTGGGGTCACCAGCTCATTTTCCTGAGAGGTCTCAGAGCAAACCTTGGGGATCACCCTGGGACAACTTGATTGTGCTGAGATGTCTTCCTGCAGTTGCAGCAGTGTCCAAAGGGCTTTGAGCTCAGCTGGTGGCACCAGCTGTGTTTCTGCTGGCAGGGAGTGACCAGAAGGTCTGGATTTGGCCAGTGAAGGGATGGGAACCCAAGCATGAAATTTGCTCTTAATACCAAAGGGCTGCCTGACCGACTGTCCTGGTCTAGGGGAGGATGTTCCACAGCCCCACAGCAGCCCGGGAGTGTTTCCTCTGGGGCTGCTCTTGCCCAGCAGTGCACAGGGCAATGATTTCAGTCCCTGCAAGCACTCATGTGCACAGAGGTTTCAGAAGGGGCTGCATATTTTATGAGTGTGGCTATAAATAAATCATGGCCAAATTAAATCATGAAGCAAAAATAAAGCCCCGTGGAGCTGACAGGCAAACAAACCAAAGCCCTGATCCCTGGGAAGTGCAGGAGGGGGCGATAGGTCCCTACAGCACTGGCAGCAGGCTGGCCTAGGGAGCTCCTGTGCTGACACAGGGTGTCTGGGAGTGGAGCTGGGCATCCAAGGCTGGGCTTGTCCCCTGTGTGGGGACACAAAGGGTGTCAGGAGGCTGACCCGGGCTCTGGGGCGGTGCAGAGGCACTGAGGTGTGAGCCACCCATTGCACTGAACCCACTGAGCCATCCCTGCACTGAACAAGCACCCAGAGCATCCTCCTCCTCTTCCTCCTCTGGGCTGGCTCAATTGCATATTCTGGGTAAGGATTCACAGGCAGGACCAATTTTACTTTAAAGCATCAGCTTTCTGGCTCTAGGCTGAGGATCCACTTCAACATAGACCAGCTCAGGTTGGTGCTTTGCAGTGGTCAGCACAGCCCGTAGGATCAACTTTTTGGGGTGAATCAGTCCCTTTGCAGGGTGGATTCGTGCCCTCCCAAAGCCTGGTGCTCAGCCCTTGGTGGGACTCTGATTTGATCACAGATTTGCTCCAGTCCTGAGCTTCTCTGAGCAAAGCCTGGAAAAATCCAACAGTCCCACGGTGGGGTTTAGCTCAGGGCAGAAGGAAGAGCCAATAAATCTCTATGAAAGTAAAAGGTGTCATCATTAACCGAGGCCGTGCAGTGGGTGAAGCGATTACAGAGGGCGGGTGGCCCCACTGTAAGGTCACACTGGGTTATCTGATGCCCTCTGGGGCTGGGGAGCAGCCTGAGACCTCTCCCACCATGCCTTGTAACATCAGGTGTGGTGCAAGACCTCCCCTGCATGGAAAACCTGAGTTTGTACCCAGGAAATGCGAGGAGAGGGTTTTTTTTTTTTAGCAGCAAAAAAGAAATTCTCGTTGCTGAGGGCGGTGGGAGGAATTATTGGCCGTTGTGTTTTGAGTGAATGTTTGAAGTGCTCAGAGGAAAAAGAGATGAGAGGAGAAAGCAAAGGGCAAGAATAAGACAGATTGGCATTTTCCTGTGGATTTACAGGGTTTCCTGCCGTGCCAGGGTCACCAGTCACTGTGCCATGGGCAGTGCAGATGGGCAGTGCTCTCGGTGGCTGAGCATCCTGCTGGTGTTTCCAAAGCACTCCCTGTGCTTCCCACACCTCCTTGATCCGTGTCTTCCTGCCCAAACCTACCTCTTACCACCAAGACAAACAGATTCAGCTCTCAATCTGTCAATAAGCAGGGTGAGCAGCCAGGTGCAGGCATTCAGCCAGGACAGCCAGATTCCCCTGTGTGCTGCATCCCAAATGGGTGCCTCCTACCTGCATTTACCAAACCCACACAGCCATGGCTGCCCTCTGGAAACAAGTAGCACAGCGTCAATGTTTCCTCCCCTTCTGAGAGGCCAAAATCTGGGATGTGACAGCTGCTGGAGGCTGTGCTGCAAATGGAGCGGGACTGGCCCCAGGGCAGCACTGCCTGGACCTCGACCCTCCCCTTCCCTGCAGGGCTGGGGTGCTGGGATGAGGAGCCTCAGGGATGTCAGAGCATGTCCTGCAGCTGGACCAGCAAATGTCTGAGGTGTTGCTGTCCTTGCAAGAAGCAGAGTGACAGCAATTGCAGCAGAGCTGGGCTCACCCAGGGCTACCCAGGCATTGGGATCCTGGATCCTGCCCTCTCCTGACAGCCCCAGGTGCTTTGCCTTCAGCCTGGAGCTGTTGTCCTGCCCAGGTGAGCAGGGTGGGTGGGTACTGTGGCTGTGGGTGGGAGTGTAGGAGGTCCAGGCTGGGCTGTCAGCCTCCTGCCTGCTGTGCCACGTGGTGCCACCTCAGTTCCCCGGCCCAGCAGTGCCCAGGCTGTCTCTGACTGTTCATGGTCCTATCGAAACTCTACGAATCCAACCAGGGATCCGGTGGCAGGAAAACCTCCGGCCAGCAGATGCCACGATGTGGCACTTCACTGCCATGGAAATCAGGTGAGGAAGAGTGTTGGTGGTGATGCAAAACTGCAGCAGAGCAGGGCGTTCAGTGGGATCAACCCTCTTCCCTGTCCTTTGTGTTTTGGGCTACAGTGTGATTATAAATAATAGGTGGGGTGAAGCAGGAGGGTAAATGTGCCCAGGCTGGCTCTGGTTTCCTGTTAAACAGCTGTTTGGAGCATCCCAGTGCCCCCAGCCAACACCCCAGGGATGGGGTGATGCCTCCCCTCTGCCTCCTGGGGTGGCTGGATCCCAGCAGTGCCCTCCAAAACCCCAACAGGGAAGCTGGGGCCGTGGGGAGAAAGGCTGGGGAAGGCTGGGGAACCCCGAGTGCTTAAATATTCTGATCACTCCATCTTCTGGGAGATAATACTTTTAATTTTCGTCACACAAAGAATATGTCCTGAACCAGAAGGGGTTTGCCTAATTCATCATGCTTGCTCTCCACACAATACCGGGGCTGACAAGCATAACATTTTAAAATGAGAGAAGTGGACATAATTAATGCTCATGAATTGCAAACGCTTCTTTATTAAAGGGCTTTTGCTTGCCCCCGGACCATCTGCTTCATATCACTGGGCCGGGGTCCTGGGGCTATAATAACTTGCAGCTTTAATAATTTTACCTCTTAATTAAAGCTCATCTCGAAGTGCAGGAGCACAGACATGTTGCCCAGCCCAAATCTGATTTTTAACGGAGGAAACCTTGAGGGGTGGGTAATAGAATTTGCATTTTTGTCCTTTGTAACATCCCTCCAATGAGGCTGAGGGAACCTGCTGCCTGGAGAGGACCAGTGAGGTGTGAGAGCAGGACCTTTGCTCCTCCTGGGCTGGCCATGGATTCGGAGCATGGGATGCAGAGCAGTGGGATCACTGCTGCTCACCCAGCCCTCAAGGGATGTTGCACCAGGGCAGGTTTAGGTTGGATATTGGGAAGAAATTTTTTCCAGAGAGAGGAATCAAACATTGGAATGGGCTGGGCAGGGAGGGGGTGGAGTCACTGTCCCTGGAGGTGTTGAAGGTGAGACTGGATGTGGCATCAGTGCCATGGGCTGGGAACCACGGCGGGGTTGGATCAAGGGTTGGACTGGATGATCTCAGAGGTCTTTTCCAACCTGGTTGATTCTGTGAGTGAAGGCCTGGATGGTGGGATTGTGTGTGACAGGACACGCCAAGGATCAGCCAGACTAAGACATTAGGCAAGCTCCTGCCTAAGCAATGCAAGGGCTGATGGCATTTTTCCCCTCCAAGGGGATCCCAAGCCTGTGTTCCCTGGTGCTGAGTTACACAGAGCCCAGGGCTGTGCCGGGAAGGTGGTCCCTGGATTAGCCTGGTGCCGTTGGAGCCTTGGGGCACCCCATGCAGGGGACCCCAAACCTTTCCAGGGCTGCAGCAAAGCTCACACCATCCACATCTGCTGTCCCCACAGACTGGGGTGACCTTTGGGGGGGCTGTGCTCCATTTAGATGGGATGAGTTGACAGCCCATGAAATACGGTGGATTAATTCCCACTTCATTGTGCCAGACACGGGGCCGAAGGTCGAGCTCCATTAAGAAAACTAGGTCTGAATTAATGCCCTGCAATTCACACGTCTCAGGCCTTCTTCTGGACAGAACATTTTATTTTCAAATGCTGCTTTAATTGCATCTGTGTTAATTGAGTGCTGTAGGACTTGATTCAGCAAAGGCACACTAAGGAGGAACAGTTTGGGTGGTGAATGACTCTTTGTCCCAAGTGAAAAATCAGTAAATAACCTAAGGTTCAGAGAGACATCTTGATTTCTCTCCTCTCTCCTTTCTCTTCTCTCTCCTCTTTTTCATTTCCCCTCTCCCTTTCCCTTCCATTTTTCCTTTCCTCTTTCCCCATTTACCCTTCTTTTTCTTCTTTTCTTTTCTTTTCTTTTCTTTTCTTTTCTTTTCTTTTCTTTTCTTTTCTTTTCTTTTCTTTTCTT